>NW_016814947.1:10310-71441 GCF_001698545.2 Rhinopithecus bieti | reverse complement strand
AAAAAAAAAAAAAAAAAAGAGGGAGGTGTTATAATTTTTATTATTTTTTTTTTTTTTTTTCTTCTTTTTTTTTTTTTTTTTTAGAATCAGAGTCTCACTCTGTGTCTCAGGCTGGAGTACAGTGGTGTGATCACAGCTCACTGCAACCTTGAACTCCTGAGCTCAAGTTATCCTGCCACATCAGCCTCCTGAGTAGCTAAGACTACAGGTGCATACCACCATATCTGACTTTTCTGTGTGTGTGTGTGTGTGTGTATTTTTTTTACAGATACAGGGTCCTGCTATGTTGCCCAGACTGGACTTGTTCTCCAGGCCTCAAATGATACCCCTCAAATGATACCCCCACCTCAGGCTCCCAAACATTGGGATTACAAGTGTGCACAATAATACCCAGCTGATGTTAATTCTTTAAATGATTGGTAGGATTCTCCTGTTAGATCATTGGGACCAGAAGATTGAGTAGAAGTTTTAAACTCTGAATTCAATCATTTGCTTGTAACAGAACTATTCAGATTATCTATTTTACTTAGGTTAATTTTAGTATTTTGTCTTCTTTAAGAAATTGGTCCATTTCCTCTTAGATGTTGAATTTATTGAGCATAAAGTTGTTACTTATTATTACTTTAATGGCTGAAAGATATGTTGCAACATCCCTTGTTTCATTTCTAATATCAGTGATTTGCGTCTTACTCAGTTTTCTCTGATTTGCTAGACAAACAACTAGCTAGAAACATTAGTTTTATTGCTATTTAAAAAAATTTTGGTTTTATTTATTTTCTCTGTAGTTTTTATATGTTTTAATTTCATTAATTTCTGTTATTATTTTTAGTATTTCTCTTTATTTTGCACTATTTTCCAATTTTTTGAGGTAGGAACTGTAGTAGTAGGAGATTTTGACTTTGTCTTTGTATTTAGTACTTAGTGCTATAAATTTACCTCTCAGCACTGCTTTAGTTGCATCCCACATAGTTTGATATATCATATTTTCATTTTCATTTAGTTCTATGTATTTTCTACATCCCTAGAGACTGTCTCTATGCCCCATGGATTCCATAAATGTAAGCTGTTTACTTTCCATATGTTTACAGGTTTTCCTGATGACTTTGTTTTTGATTTCCTGCTTGATTTTATTGTAGTCATACTTTAATAAATTAGCTCATTTTAAATTTGTTGATATTTATTTTATGACTTAGGGATGTGGTATATGCAGGTGAAAATTCCACATGGTCTTAGGAAAATGTGTTTTCATCTTTTTTTGTTGTTGTTCAGTGTCCTACATATTCCAATTAGATCCTGTTGGTTAATTATATGGTTTAAATACTTAATATATTTGGAGTTTCTGTGTCTACTAGGTCAGTTGTTGAGAGAAAAGTGTTAAAAAACCAGCTATAATGTGAATTTAGCTATTTTTTTGGCCATGGCAGTTTTTTTTTACCGTGAGATATTTTTGTTGCATATATATTTTGTATATTCATCTTATAGTTTAATTTTGAAAGTATTTTGCATGTATATTTTGCATATCCTGTCTATACTTTTTCTAGTAGTCCCTCTGGCTGTTACAATACACATATATCAGCATTATACACTACTGGAAGTAAAGTGTTGAAGCCTCGTTTCCATTTAGGTCCATTTACCCTCCCAACTTTTAAGTATCATTGTCATAAGTATTAGATGTTGTTATAATTTTTGCTCTAGTCAGTAAGTATGATTTACAGAAGTCAAGAGAAAAAGTATAGGAACATAACAATGTGTCCCCATGTGTGTCCTCTATGTGCTGGTCTTTATTTCTTCCTCGTGTTCCATACTTTTTTCTTTTATTATTTTCTTTATGTTTCACATTCTTACTTAGCCAATCTTTAGCAGCAGATTTGTTAGCAATAAAGTACTTTATTTTTCCCTTCTTTTGTTCACTTCTGTTTCTGAAGCGTAATTTTATGAGATGAAAATCCATTCTCATTAAAATGTGTTTTTCCCCAAATCCCCACACACAATTTTCACAAAAAGAATCAAATATCTAGTAAGACAGCTAACAAGGGGAGTGAAAGATCTCTATAAGGAGAACTACAAACCACTGCTCAAAGAAATCAGAAATGACACAAACAAATGAAAAACCATTCCATACTCATGGATAGGAAGAACGAATATAGTTTAAATGACCATACTGCCCGAAGCAATTTATAGATTCAATGCTATTTTTATTAAACTACCATTGAGATTCTTCACAGAACTAGAGAAAACTGTTATAGAATTATATGGAATCAAAAAAGCAAGAAATGGGAAAAGGGTTCCTTGTTCAATAAATGGTGCTGGTATAACTGGCTAGCAATATGAAGAAGATCGAAACTGGACCCCTTCATTACGTCATCTACAAAAATTAACTCAAGAAGGATTAAAGACATAAATGTAAAACCAAAAACTATAAAAGCCCTGGGAGACAAGCTGGACAATATCATTCAGGACATACACACAGGGAAAGATTTCATGACAAAGACACCAAAAGTATTTGCAACAAAAGCAAAAATTGACAAATAAAATTTAATTAAACTGAAGAGCTTCTGCACAACAAAAAAACAGAGTAAACTGACAGCCTACAGAATAAGAGACAATTTTTGCAAACTATGCATCTGATAAAGGTCTCATATTTAGCATCTATAAGGAACTTCAACAAATTTACCAGAAGAAAACACAACCCCATATAAAAGTGGGCAAAGAGCTAGGCACGGTGGCTCACTCCTGTAATCCCAGCACTTTGGGAGGCTGAGGTGGGCGGATCACGAGCTCAGGAGATGGAGACCGTCCTGGATAACATGGTGAAACCCCATCTCCACTAAAAATAAAAACTATTAGCCGAGCGTGGTGGCAGGTGTCTGTAGTCCCAGCTACTCAGGAGTCTGAGGCAGGAGAATGGTGTGAACCCAGGAGGCAGAGCTTGCAGTGAGCGGAGATCACGCCACTGCACTCCAGCCTGGGCAACAGAGTGAGACTCCGTCTCAAAAAAAAAAAAAAAAAACAAAAAAAAACAAAAAGTGGACAAAGAACATAAACATATGTTTTTCAAAAGAAGACATACATGCAGCCAACAAGCATGTAAAAAAAAGTCAACATCACTGATCATTACAGTAATACAAATCAAAACCACAATGAGATACCATCTAACACCAGTCAGAATGGCTATTATTAAAATGTCAAAAAAATAACCAATGCTGGTGAGGTTGTGGAGAAAAAGGAATGCTTATATAGTTTTGATGGGAGTGTAAATTACTTAACTGTATGGAAGGCAGTGTGGTGATTCCTCAAAGACATAAAGACAGAAATATCATTTGACTCAGCAATCCCATTACTGGATATATACCCAAAGGAATATAAAGTGTTCTTTTATAAGGACACATGCACACATATGTTCATTGCAGGGCCATTCACAATAGCAAAAGCGTGGAATCAATCTAAATGCCCTAAGATGATGTGATGATGATGATTATGATGATGATGATGATTATTATTATTGATAATAATAGACTGGATAAAGAAAATGTGATACATATACACCATGGAATGCTATACAGCCATAAAAAGAATGAGATCATGTCCTTTGCAGGGACATAGAAGGAGCTGGAGGCAATTATGCTCAGCAAACTAACACAAGGATAGAAAACCAGATGCCACATGTTCTCACTTGTAAGTGGGAGCTAAACAATGAGAACACATGAACACACAGGCGGGAACAACACACATTGGGGCCTATTGGAAGATGGAGGGTGGGAAGAGGGAGAGGATCAGGAAAAATAACTAATAGATACTAGATTTTATACCTGGGTAATGAAATAACCTGTGCAATGAATTCCTAAGACATGTTTACTTACGGAACAAATTTGCACATGTACCCCTGAACTTAAAATGAAAGTTATACAAAATTAGAAAAAAAAGGTTAAATAAAATCTGTGTTTTCCTATAGGCAATGTATCATTTGTCTTTGTTTTCTAGATTTTTATGATCTTCTTTTCTAGTAGTTTAGTATGATGTGTTTAATTTTGAAAAACTTTCAGTTTTAGCCTAATATTCAATAACTTTATGGTGCACTTGGTTTGTCTGCTGCTGCTCAACCTTCCAAGGTCTCTAATGATACAACCTGAAAGGTAGAAGAGATTTCCTCAGAGAAGGGGAAGGGGAGGAGAATCTCAGGCCCACAAAAATGAAGGGTCATCTCTTCATGAGCACTTGTGTATGGTTCCCCTGCCTGCGGGGGTTGGGAGTGCATGCTGAGCTAGGTGGTAGTGGGGCTCCCTTTGCCTATGTCACTTGGCCCTCCTAACGTCTCCCAGTTGAGGGCAGAAAATCTCATGCTGATGGAGAAATACAGCCATTCTCCTGCCAACTTCTAGTTAAAGGAACTCCTGATGGATCTTCCTGGTGGTGGACTTAGCTCATCTGGTGTTGTCAGAGGAACTCCCATTCCATCATGAGAATGAGTTCAGCCTGCTGTTACCAGGTTGGATGTTAGGAAAACCCTGGTCTCACTCACCTTGTTTTGCTGGATAAAGGGATAGGAGAGGCACTGATACCTTACTATTTCCTCTGCTGGGCTCACAAGTATGTTCACCTTCCTCTACCAGCATTTAGAATTCTTTAATTTCATCCTGTTTTTTCCAGGGTTTATAATTTTATTTCACAAGGGGAGCCAGGTCATGCCATCTTGTTCAGACTGTATGTCTCCAATGTGGACTTTAGTTTGCATCTCTGTATTTCCTTTTCTTGTAATGATTTCATAGTTTGTTCTAATCATTTTAGATCCTAGTCTGGTACCTTCTAACTGCAGCCTGTGCTTTCTTTCCACAGCCCTTTTTTCCACTAAAGTCCTTTTTTTTGCTTCTGAGTCCTCTCTTCTTTACTTCTTCTCAATAGTGACTAAGTGGATCACCCGTTGCTCTTTGTCCAAAAAAAGCTTGTTATTTATTTTAGCAAATGTTAAGAACAGATTGAGGTGTGAAGCTTTCAATTCAGTTCCCAGGTTCCAGTTGTATTTCTCTTGGTATTACTCAAATAACACTAGTGTTTTTCTTTTGTTTGTTTTAGTTTTTTTGTTTGTTTGTTTTTTGAGACACAGTCTTGCTCTGTCGCCCAGGGTACAGTGCAGTGGCACGATCTTGGCTCATTGCAACCTGCACCTCCTGGGTTCACACGATTCTCCTGCCTCCGCCTCCTGAGTAGCTAGGACTACAGGCACCTGCCACCACATCCGGCGACTTTTTTTTATTTTTTATTATTATTATTCTTTTATTTTTGTAGAGACGGGGTTTTGCTGTGTTGGCCAGGATGATCTCAATCTCCTGACCTAGTGATCTGCCTGCCTCAGCCTCCCAAAGTGCTGGGATTACAGGCATGAGCCACCGCGCCCAGCCCACGTTAACACTAGTTTTGCCTCTTCTTTTATTGGTTTCCTCTACCTGCATGTCTTCCAGAGGTAACACCACGGGAGCCAGGGTTCCAAACATTCACTCATTGGAGGGCTTACTTCTCAATCCTATTATGGATCAAGGATGAAACGCTCAGTCTTAAATTCCTGAGTTCTCTTCTAGGCTCTTCTTGCTAATTATTTCTGGGATTGGTGATATTATCTTATTTTTAGGAGATGAAGTCAGTAGAGCAATGTGATGGGAAAATTGTGCTATGTTTCTCAGAGCACCTACTTAGAGAAGGTTGTGTCCTATTTTGAATTAAGATCTTGCATCTCTATGTCTGTAAAAATGATTTTAAGAACAGAGTATTACTTTTTTACTTTTTCTTAGGAAATATCATGTCATAGCTTGCAGATAGGATTTTCCATGAGTAAGAGCGTGGATAGATTTTATTTCATACCATGCCAATTGTCTAATGATTAATGTCTCTTCATCCCAGGTACTGTCATTAGCTTATTCATCATTCTTCATTTACACAATTAAGACTTTTCTTCTTTGCCATGCGCACAGTAATACAGAAAAATGTTAGAAAAGGTTTCTTTTATATCTATATGTAGATGATGTTTTGAATTCAACATTTTACTGATTTGATAGTTATCTGTTTTAAAATTATGCTAGTATGCAGTGTTCCATTCTGGATTTAAGCATAGGAAAGTCCATTCTCTTAACCGTATAACATACTGTCTCATACTTGAGTGTGAGTTTGGGATTTAAGTAGCAATATCTTCTTTTCCTCCTCTTCTATTTCAAATGTTGATTATGATAATTTCACTTTTACATCCTCTTTTTTTCATACTTGAAAACAAAGAGGAGATAGTCTACTAATTGAAACAAACATAATGAGATGTGTGGATTTGAAAGGTCTAATGTTGTGGTGGCATCCTCATGCTACTTTAGGTACTCTATGGTCATATTTCTAAGATGACCCTAAACAAACAACAAAAGAATTGGCATCTTTTTGCAATCACTGAAAAAATTTCACTGTTTCAGTTAATCCGTGATGATTTTTGTCTTTTATTTCTTATTCTCTTCTTTTTGACACTACTTTCTGTTTTTTTTCTCAAAGCAAGTATTTGGCTACTGTCATGTGGCCAGCATAATTCTATGTGCTCGTATGACATATAATTATTAAGGATAAATTTTGTCCTGAGAAACTTAATACATGTTTATGTAGACAAAGCTAATACTTAAGCATATATTTGAAAACTTTTTTGTTTTTTTTTTAATGAAGAGTACATTAGGGAAAAGATAACAGGAAGGCGAATTTGTGTAATGAAAAAAGTCATTAAAGTAGGGTAGAAATAAGCACATCCTCAAAGAATACATAGAATTTTATTTGTACATTAAATTTCACATATTTTTTGAAACAGAATCTCTTTGAAATGTTGCCCAAGCTGTAGTGTGGTGATGCGGTCATGGCTCACTGCAGCCTCAACCTCCTGGGATGAAGTGATCCTCCCACCTCAGCCTCCTAGGTAGCTGGGACTATGGGTGTGTTTCACCATGCCCAATTATATTATTATTATTATTTGTAGAGATGGAGTCTCACTATATTGCCCAATCTGATCTCAAACTCCTGAGCTGAAGTGGTCCTCCCGCACTGGCCTCATAATGTGCTCTGATCACAGGCATGAGCCACTATGTCTGACCCACATTTTCTTTTAAATACCAACTATTGACTTATTTGGTAGTCTACCTGGTAAAGACTGAATATACAATGGTTTAAAACATAGTAGGGTCAAAGTTTTATAATGAAGACAACTATCTTGAAACATAAAATAGCACTGGGTCATTGCCATTTGACTGGGATCTATTGGCTGAATATGAATGAAAGCATGCATAGTGGCTTCCAGGTGAGTTAGCATATGCCAAGCCTTTCTTAAAACCACTTTGCACTATTACAGCTGTAGGTATTTGAGTCTACAATTCTTGTATGTTCTGTGAAAGCATTAAAGACAAACAAGCATATTCATTGCTTCTGAAGGTAAAACAAATCTTCACATTTGGAACTGTCAGTGGTGGATGTGGAGATGTGCTTCTGGGATCTCCCCTGATGAACTTTTCACCAGAGCTGCTGGGAGTGCTGTCATTAGAGGGTCTTCAGTATTAGCCCTACTTTTAAAATTGTCTGAGCTGCAGAGAGGTGCTTTGTCTAGTAATAGCCATATGCCTTCCCATAGCAGCTACATTCCATGACTGATGAATGCTAGAGTCTATAAGCCTGCACTTCTCACTCTGTGGAAGCCACACCTAGCTCTACAGCACTTTGGGGGCTGTCTGACTTGTCCATGGGCCTGAATTTCAGCTCTAATTCTCTCTCTGCCCAGCCCAGCTTCCTTCCTTCCCTTCCCCACGTTCTGATATCAAGGATATTCCTTAATAAACACCTTACCTGTTAAAATCCAACTCAGAGTGACTTCCTGGATATGTTGGAATTAAGAAGGGCACAATCAGGACAAAATGGAGGCCATAATACATTTTTAGACATAACAAGAGTGAATTTTGTTAGTTTTGTTTTGTTTTGAGAAAATTCCACTGATAGCTGTGTTCAAGATGATTTGAGTAAGCAGGACGTGGTTTTGTGAATAACAGATGGCAACCAACACATATTATGGAAACATGAGATAATGACTGGTTGAGTCGTGGCAAAGGTAATCAATGAAAGGTGTCATGAAAAAAATGCCTGGACTGTACCTCAATCAAAGCAAAGGGAAGACTTTTTAGAACTCTTTAAAAAATTCTATGCTAAGAAAAAAAAAAAAAATTATTGTTTCTCTTGACAGAATAATAACAAGAGAAGTCAAAACTACGTGACTAACATAATAATTTTAATAAATATATTCATGGGAGCCAGAGTATATGCTTGCAAGTATTTTACTTTCTTCAAAATATCTTAGTTTTCTTTATTTTATTTTAATCTCTCATTTTTTATTCTTCACTTTTAATTTAATCCTTTAAAACTCAAATGAAAATTTATTTTACATGGACCTTTAATTTTTAGTTAATGATAAGCTTCCATTAATTTGAATTAATAATTTATTGTTTAAACATACTTTCAAGCATGTATAATCAAACGTTGTGAAGAGTTAAAAGGAGTTTAATATCATATTGATTAATGTTTCTCAGTTGCATCAGAATCACTTGAGTTGCTTGGAGAACAAATGTTGATTTCTGCATCTTACCTAGTATCTACCTTTGTCATTAAACAAGTTACTCTAGGATCCCTGGGATCCATATAAAGATGATGAAGAAGTCTACCAGTCCCGAACACTGTCTACTGCTCATGTTACAAGCTCTTCTTAAAGTGTTAGAATTAAATTTGCAGAGACCTATTATATTTCAGTATGTTCTTTATAAAACCAGTTAACTGGGAAACAAGAAGAACCTGAAAGTTAGTAATAAGACCATTAGAAGCAATTTACCACGTAGGTGGGTAACAAATCAGTTATTAACTTAGAAAATACAGAAAAATAAAGGAGGAAAGAACTTTCAGCTTGAGAAATTTGTTATTGAGAAAACCTACTGATGTCTAAACTAAGGAAACTGGGTGATTATTCTGTTAAGAGACACATGCATAATCAAATGTAGAGGGTTGTTTCCCCTCTTTTCCAAGAGTCTCATATAAAATGGGCTCCCATTTGTAAATTTTAGAAAAGTTTAAAAAGCTTTGGTTTAAAAAATCAAAGATATAGAAGTTATGGCTATCAGAAATATTATAATATAAAACTAAAATACGTAAAAGGAGGAAAAGAAGTTAAAGTCTCTTGGTTTGTGGTTTTTCAATGCTGACTCCCCAAAATATCACCAAAACAACTTGTGGAAAGACAATTCTGAGCATGAAGTTCCAATAGCATCTCAGAGAGGGAAGGGTCAACCTTGTGGTATTTATTAGGATTTTATAGTGTGGTTTAAGGTAGGTCTGCCAATGTAGGAGTGTGGTTAGGATTGGTGAACACAGCACAGAGAACACTTGATGGGTTTTTTTTAAGAGGTTCCTAAAATGAGCAGGAACATTACTGGCAATGCTTGTCTTCCCAGTAAAGTACTTCCTGAAATAGTAAAGTATGATTGGTGAAGGCAGTGGAATATTAACATTGTTACAGTAGGTAGCTAGTCAGTCTGAGCAGGGCAAGAGAGGGCAAGAGAGGACTTTCCCCGTAAGCAGGAATGTCAGGCAACCATCAGGTGAGGGTCAGGCAGTTGTTACACTGTTCCTCTAAAATAATAATTGGTGGCAGGCAGGCCAGGGAAGATCTGTCTCCTAATAGATAGAAAATTCCTGAAACTGGTGATCAGCAGCTTCCGGATAACATCTCAGGAGTTCGGTGAGTGGGCTCAGGACTATGCTTTGAGAGACAAAATGGCAGAGTTTAACTGGCATGTTACCTTCTAGGAACATCTGGCTGGTAAGGGAAGAATGCCTCAAGTGAGCAGGTGTGTAACTCCAGTTACACACTCCCTATGCAGTCCCTCCCAAGAACTAGCAGGCCACTGAGCATGTGAATAGCCCACCCCAGGAGAAGGAACAGGGGAGAAGGGACACAAGCCTCCAGAAGCATGCCAACATCTAACACCCTAAGTGACAGATCCAACCACGCACTTGATCCCTCAGGTCGCCCACTTAGCCCTCATCCAAGTATACTTTGCTTTCTTTCATTCCTGCTCTAAAGCTTTTTAATAAACTTTCACTCTTGCTCTAAAATTTACCTCAGTCTCTCCTGCCTTATACTCATCAGTCAAATTCTTTCACTGGAGGAACCAAGGTTGCTGCAGACCCATACACACCCACTGCTTAACTACATCATGTTAATCGAGAAAAGACAATAAATGTTGTGACAGATGTGTGTGGTTTTCAACATACAGAAGAATTTTATGCTCCAAAATATACCAAAATTTAATAATACACTCTATTGACAGGGCACATTATGTATGTGATGAAAATAATATTACAAATTGTTAAAGAGACAAGTGATTGAATTGAAATTTTTATCAATTAGGATTTATTGTCAATTTAAGGCTATACCCAAGACTATATTGAAATAAAGGTTATAGCCAAGGTCGAATAAACTTTTAGTAAGAAACAACATTCTCTGTAGCAGTTTTCTTTTCTTTTTTCTTTTTTCTTTTTCCTGATTGAAATACCTCCATATTAAGTAGGTTGGTTTTAACAGTGGTCAATTCTGTAGAAAGAAAGATCAATTAAATGAGAACAAAGAGGCTATTTGCTGAGAACTTGCTGTAAGAAGGGAGTAAACCTTTTCACTTGCATTTGCAAGTCACTTAAGGCAGGTGGGGCAAGAAGGCTTTCTAGTGAGCAAAAGGGAAGGCCACAGGCATGCTGTGATTGCTGACATACCAAAGATGAAGGCAGCTGACTAGTGTGGGAGGCCAGAATATACACCCCAAACTATGTAGGATTGTTGAGCTAAAGGCAGTCAAGACGCAGATGCGGGAAAGTTTTCCCTCTCTCTATTTGCCCAAAAGCAGGACATAGATTTACAAAGACAAATGATATTCTGCGCTTTCTCTACCAAAGAGAACAGAAGTTGACTAGGGAAGACAACTTTAGGCCCTCATCAGTCTGGAGATGATACTATAGGAATCTGCAGTGACAAGTATTACCCCCTTGCCTTTATATGCCAGTTATTTCTCTCCCGCACAAGTCTAACACCCCTAGAGACTCAAAGTCTTTTTCTCTTGTCTTGCCGCTTCTCTAAAAATTTTCTGTCCTTTACTAAAGATGCTATATAAGCTGGAATTCAAAGCTTACCTCTTTGAGACTATTCATTCCAGGGACGTCTCCCAGATACATGAAATATTCATGTGCTATGATCTGAATGTATCCCCTCAGTATTCATTATGTTCAAATTTAATAGCCAATGTAATAGTATAAAAACGTAGGCTCCTAGGAGGTGATGAAGTCATGAGAGTGAAGCCCTCTTCAGTGAGATTAATACCCTTTTATAAAAGGTTGGAGGAAGTGTTCTAGCCCTTGCCCCTTCCATCATGTGAGGAAGTTATTAAGGTGCTGTTTTAGGAGTTATTAAGAAATTATTTTAGGCAGATAGAGAGTAAAAGGGGTCCTTGGGAAGTTTTCGCTTCCTTTAAAGCAGCTCCAGAAATGTTTCTTGTCTAGCAGGAAAGCCCAGGCTCTTAGACTCAGGCTGGCTACCTTTCATACACAAATGCCGTCCATTATAAACTGGGTTCACCCAAACACGGTGATTCCCATGCCATCTTCTTGCCCTTGCCCTCGCATGTGTCTGTCAACATGGCTGCCCCCATATATCCCCACTATATAGAACATCATGGCACCCTGTATTTGCATATTAAAAGCTAGGGTGGGAGGGCTATGTGAGTGACATGACTGGCTAAACCAATCCCCTGAGTCCTATGCAAATTAGACACCTCCTCCTCCTCCAGACTCTTCATGTAAGCTGTCAGATTTCTGAGGCACTGGGGTGTCCTCTCTTGGCTTTGGAGCCCCCATCCCTCTGTCTCTGTATAGGGGAGGTTCTTACTTCTTTTTTCTCTTTTCTTTCTTGCCTATTAAACTTTCTGCTCCTTAAAACCTCTCCAAGTGTGTCCCTGTGGTTTTATCCAGTTCACGTCAGACAATAGCCCTGGTGCTCCTCCGCTCATCAGAGCTGTATCAGTGCCATCTTCAAAACAGAGACCAAGTCCTAGTCGGACAACATACCTGCTCAGCCCTGATCTTGGACTTACAGCCTCCACAACGGTGAGAAATAAGTTTCTATTTTCTATAAATTATAGCAGCCTGAATGGACTAAGACAACGCTAATAAACTTTTTATGTTGTGAATCCGTCTTTCCTTGCAGGACTCTGTTCCAACTACTTAGAACTTAGGAGGTTAAGTAAAAACATGATTTTCTTTTTCCAACTAGACGCCAAACATCCTAAGTGACTGGTTAGAGGAGTATGTTTGATTTTCTCTGTCTGGTTCCAAGTTGAAAGTAGGAACAACAACAACATGGGAAACCTGCAATCTTTGACCACCTCATCGTTCTGTGCTGATGGCTGCCAAGCTGGGGGTCAGGGTTCTGTTATCATCTGTGCTCTGTTCATTGCTTGAATATTATCTCTTTATCTATAGAGGGAAAAAGCAATAACCTTCATTATCAAAAAACTCATTCTAAGTTTGCTTTTCTGTCTAGGTGTCCATGTACAAATGACTTAGCTTTTTAAATATACGAATATGTTTTCTAACTGAGTAGCAACAGAATTAGTACTTTTTTCTAGGCTTGAGTTGCTTACTAGTAAAAAAAAAATTATACTTACATTTATACAATAAAACTTAATCTTAGGCTCAAATGCACATAAACTAAAGAACAGTGCTTGTCTTTTGCTTAATATTCACATTACAAAATTAATTTTTATTTATAATTATAATATGAACATGATCTTTTCAAAAAATACACAATGTGATGGATAAATCTAATGTCCTTTTTGATAATCATCCCTGGTTTTAAGAACGTAACTGTCCAGAGAAAATAACTAATAGTGGTCATTGTTTATTTTCTAGAACTCATTGTATGCCAGGCAATTTTCTGACAAACTGATGGGTCGGTGCTATTTTATCCCTATTTTACAGATGAGGAAACTGATGCTGGAGAGGTTTTCACATAGCTCACCAAGTCACTAGCTAGTAGTAGAGCCAGGATTCAAATTCAGGAAAAAAAGCACCTGAGAAGCTTCATGCTGCCTCCTGATCACCCCCTTACTCTCTAAGGGTAACCACCATCCTGCTTTCTAATTGCATACATTCATTTTGCCTCTTTCTGTATTTTATATAATTTCATATAAAAATGTGTTTGTGCATGGCATATTTTGTTGAGTGTTACGTTTTGAAATTTATTCACGTTTTGAAATTTATTCATGTTTGCTGTCTATAGTTGTAGGTCATTCTTCTCTTTGCTGGAACCCATTGTGTGAATGTTCTTCAACTCTATTCATCCTTTAACTGTTCGTGGGCATTCGGATACTTTAAAGTTTCAGGTAATTATGACCAGTGAAATATGAACATTCTCATACATGTTTATGATAAACATATGCATCAGTCTCATTTAAATATTTATGTAGAAGTGGAATTCACGTATTAGATCATAGAATACCTACATATTTAGATTTCATAGATACTACCAACGAGTTTTTACCCACTTGATACACTACCAGTGGTACTGAGAGTTAAGTTTAATTGACGTATTTCAGGACTG
Source organism: Rhinopithecus bieti (assembly GCF_001698545.2). Classification (NCBI taxonomy): domain Eukaryota; kingdom Metazoa; phylum Chordata; class Mammalia; order Primates; family Cercopithecidae; genus Rhinopithecus; species Rhinopithecus bieti. The sequence goes on along the minus strand of NW_016814947.1, from coordinate 57,754 downwards.
TGGGAATCTATAGTATTTAGACTTAACAGAAGGAGATGAATATTTCCCAGAGACGTTTCATTTCTAGTTCCATATATTAGCCGAGCATGACTTTTTTGTTAACTTCTTAGGGGCGATGAGTGCTTGTGTGATTTTTTTTTCATGAGATAGAACCCTCTAAAATAACTCTCGCATGTATTTGCATATGTTTTACATAAGATACTGCTCTCTAAAATTACCCTTGCGTTTAAAAAACTTGCCTTTATTGTTTTACACTTTAAAAAACACATTGACATGCATTATAAAACATGATTTTCAAAATGAGGCTTTGATATGTCCAAGGTTTCACAATGAATCCCCTAAAAACGCTGCCTAAATTGTGATACAGCAATCACTAAATTGTAATAAGTTTGGTGCATATAATGCATTTCCACAGTAATCCCTTAACATCCTACCTAGTACCCTGACTACCTACAATATTTATAAAAAGTAATACATTCTAATATTGAAGCAGTAGATAGTATCTCAAAGAAAATATATTGACCAAAAGGACAGCCAAGTAGGTCTTTAAAATTTTTAAAAAGAATTATAAACTTTGGCATAGATTATTCTGACAAGTATAAACATTATACATTTTTTTAAACAATAAGTGTATCAATTTAGATTTCTGTTAAAACAAAAAGGTGTTATTTACTTGGCAGTACTTACAGGTACTGATATACTTCCAGTTGTGAAGGTGTTTGTAAAATGATGTCAATTTACTTATTTCTATTTAATGTCCCAAATAGCTCTGCAGGGAAATGTGAATCATTTCAATCAGCTAAAGCAACATTATAAAACCACTGGAGTATAAACTTTTGAGAACTGTTGTTTAAAGACTAAATTACCTTAGAAATAGATATTTCTCTGTTCATCATTTATCTTAAAAGTAAAATTTTATTTATTCAACGTAACAATTTTGTATATGAATCCCAAGTCTAACATCAAAACCAAAATTGTAGCTGAAGGATGCTGCCTGAAATCCTTTGATTTAGAATATTAATACCAAGTGTCTAAGGTTTTAAAATCTAAAACAAATTATAATTTTTAAACACCAAATAGTGTATGATTTTTTAGATGTTTCAAAGTCACTGCTGAATATTCAATGCCTGACAATTTGGAAATGGGTTCTGTAGAGGGAAAGTTTTACAGAATTATATATATATTTGTGTGTGGGTGTGTTTGTGTGTGTATGTGTGTTATCCATTGATAAATAAGCCCAACGGAAAATTATCGTGTTTATTCATCCTTCAATGTGCTTTGTAAACATTTGCTGAGCTTCCTCCGTTACACTAAGAATTGTGCTTGTGCTTCTGAGGGGGGCCCCGTTGGCCTGGGTGCTCTGAAAAAGTGGGTTCTGACAGATCTTGAATGTCTCTGGTCAGGGTAGTATCCTGGAACCTTTCAATAATCTTGACAGACCAGGCCAGCCTGTAAGTCTTGAATGACTTTAAAAGTCCCCATTGAGAAACCAAATCAACGAATCGTACCAGAAATGTTGGAATGGATCAAGAGCAACCAAGCCTGAAGCAGAATAGTAGGCTCTCCACAGTCACCTTCACAGACCTCTCCCCAGCTCTGTGTCAGGTCAGGTTTTGTCATTAGGGTGTCGGAGATGTTTTCCAAGGCAATTAGTCCCACATTATTCAATATTTTGCCGGATCTAAAAATAATCCTTATATTTACATATTTTATTTAGATAGAAGGTGGATATAGGTTAATTAACCTCTAAAACTTCTTGTGGAAATCCATCTAAGAGACTATTTTTAAAAATACTGTAATGGATGTATACAGTAACATTCCAGATACCGCTCTGTAGTAGAGAAGCATCATGTCTTCAGAATCTTTTCTCTACACTTATTTCTTCCCCATTAAGAAAGCACTTTATATTGGCATTCATTAGCAGGGATGTTAAATGAGCGGGCTATGCTGTTAGATCAATGATCAACACTGTGTCACGCTAAGTGTCCAATTATATCCTCACACCATAAATCCAATAGTATCTTGTATAATGAATGAGTACTTTTAAATGAATGCATATAAAATGAATCAAGAAAATAATGGAAAACAGAAACAAAAGTAGTTTTCTTCTTTTTTATTTCATCCATTTCTGATCTAGAAAGGCAGAGTGACATCTTGAAAACAGGTGAAAATGCTGGAGGTACAGCCAGATATATTTTTAACCCACATAAGAATAATTTGTCTTTACCAAAAAATACAAAAACTAGCTGAGGGTGGGGAGTGTCACACACCTGTAATCCCAGCTACTTGGGAGGCTGAGGTGGGAGGATTGCTTGAACCCAGGAGGTAGAGGTTGCAAGGAGCCGAGATCATGCCACTGCACTGCAGCCTGGATGATGGAGCAAGACACTGACTGCCTCAAAAAAAAAATAAAAATAAAAATAAAAAAAAAGAATATTTTGAAAGTAAAAGAGGGCATCATTAACGATTGCATCAGGACACTGATTACAAACCATAGCAGACCTGTATCAGAGTCACTAATTATAGGCTGAATGTTCCCTCCATAAGTAGATAATACATAAAATTAGATCAGGAGATAAAGCATGGTTCTTTAAAGCACAGGCTTTATCTGCATCAGATTTCTTCTCTCTTGCTGGTTGTATTAAGACCCTCATCCTCAAAATATATTTGACAGCCATTATCCAGCATTGACTATCTTTTCTAGACCTTGACTCTCCACTTTGTTCCTAGCGAAAGGAAACATGGTATACTTTGGGGACCTGCTGTGGATGACTGCCCTCCTTGCATACTCCTGATCACTCTCACTTACAGCCAGTGGCGACAGGACCTACCTCTGAAGAAGCCTCAGTGTGTCTGCCACTCCCTGCCCATGAAGAAGCATTGCTCACCTAGACCCCTGTCATCATCGGGTGCTTCAGATCTCTCTAAGGGAGCATCCTCAGACCGAAGTACAGAAGGCCAGCCCTGAGCACTGGCTACTGAGCAGACACTGCAGGGCTAGGATTCCTCCCTCAGTCAAACCCTTCAAAGACTGTTCAAAGTGATTCTAACAGTAAAGTTCCCTCTGAAATCCCTGATAAACCTAAATATCACTCTCTGTCTCATTAAAAACTCTATAGCACCAACAGAGAATCTCATGTTAATTCTACTAATTAAACAACATCTATCTTCCTGTCAGATTTTGTTCTCTTTTTAAAATCTTCCCTAAATGTACTGAGGGACCTTTTGTACTTTCAAAGATCTGATTTGAGGCAGTCATTGTACAATATGTTATTTATGTGAAACAAAAGCAACCGTTTTCTAGTTTTGCCTTTTAAGCCACAGTGTGGCTCATTCAAAACCCAGCTCAGCCCTAGGAAACAACTTTCATTTATCTCAAATGTCAATGTTCAGTGAGAAGAAAAACTTTAGTCTTACACCCCATATATTGAATTATAGTCACGATGCTACAGTTTACTGGTTTTGAACTAAAGAGAAGATTTTTCCTTTCTTTATCACTCTTTTGGTCTCACAAACATATAAACACATATATAAAATATGTGCATTTGCTAAAGAACAGATAGAATGATCCATGAAACACAATCAAGTCTCAGAAATAGACCTAAACACACATGGTCAACTGATTTTGACAAAGAAAACCCACAAAACAAATTATTGAAGAAATGATATTTTTTCCAACAAATGGTGTTGAACAATTAGATGTTCATATGCATTAAAATGAACTTTCACCTACACTTTATATTTTATATAAAATTATTTCAAAATGGATTTTATACTTAATTATAGAATGCAAAACTATGTAACCAGAAGAAAACATAGGAGAAAATCTAGGTTATCCTGAATTTGGTGATGAGTTTTGGCTACAACACTAAAACATAATTCATGAATAACAAAAAAAGTTGAACTTTATTAAAATTAAAAGTTTTACTCTAAGAAAGGCACTGTTAATAGATTGAAAACATGAGTCAATGGTTGCGATAAAATATTTGCATGTTATATATCTGGCAAAGACATGTATTCACAATATAAAAAGAATCCTAATACAAATTAAGAAAACAATCCTAATAAAAATACTAAAATGACATGAATGCCCAAAGAAGATATAGACAGCAAATAAGCACATGAAAAGATATCCCATGTCATTTTTCACTAGGAAAATGCAAATTAAAACAGCGTTCAGATGCGAATACAGATTCATTAAAATGACTGAATCCAAAAACTAGCAATACCAAATGCTGACAAGGAGATGGATAAACAGGAACTCTCATTCATTGCTGTTGGGAATGCAAAATGGTATCCACCCTGGAAGACAGTTTGCCAGCTTCTTAAGAAGCTAAATTAGTCTTATCATATCATTCAATAATGGCACCAATGGTATTTACCCAATAGATTGGAAAACTTATATCCACACAAAAATCTGCACAAAATATAACTACTTTATTTATAATTACTTCAAATTGGAAGCCACCAATACCGTCTTAGGTAAATGAACCCTATATAATAGGTGAGCGAATAAACAGTCTGTGGTACATCCATGTAATGAAATATTATTCAGCAGTAAAAACAAAGGAGCTATTAAACCACAGAGAGACTTGGAAAAAATCTTAAGTGCATATTGCTAAGTGAAAGCAGCCAATCTGAGAAGGCTGCATGCTGCATGTTTCTATTCATGTGACGTTCTAAAAAGGACACAGCTACAAAGATGGAAAACAGGTCAGTGGTTGCTAGAAATTTAGGGAAGTGATAAGGTGAAATATGTAAGCACAGATGATGATTTTTTTAGGGCTTGAAACTATTGTGCATGTCAATGTAAGGTGGGTACACAATATGAATTTCATGAAACCCATGGAATTTTATAGCATAAAAGTAAACTTTCATGTATGGAAATTGAAAACAACACACCTAGGAGTACACGTGATCCTAAGGTAGAATGCAATGATGACAATGATTCTAATTGTATTACAAATGTATGACATAACCTCACTGAAAGAGTTGGGGAAAATTGTGGTGGCAATTTAAGTAATGTTGGGAATGACTGGAAATTATAATAGCAAAAAAGAAAGGATCTGAACATAAGCACTGTAGTCTAGTTAGTAAAGCTGTTTCTCATGGGGAAGTGTTCATAGCTTTGAAACTGTAGATGTGCATTGGGCTTGAACAAATGAGTGGACGATGGATAGCAGGACATAGGTTCCTCAGTGCTGCAGGGGAGGTTACAGATCAGCACCAGGTGAGAGGGTGTGGGGTTGGAATGACCCATACAGACCAAATCAGAGTTGTAGACATGAGCCTGAACTTACATTTGGCTCAACACAGATAATGACGGCTGGATATAGAAATAATTTCAGATATTGGGCAGGGCGCAGTAGCTCACACCTTCAATCCCAGCATTTTGGGAGGCCGAGGTGGGTGGATCACGAAGTCAGGAGATCAAGACCATCCTGGCTAACACGGTGAAACACCGCCTCTACTAAAAAATATTAAAAAAATAGCCAGGCGTGGTGGTGGGCACCTGTAGTCCCAGTCACTTGGGAGGCTGAGGCAGGAAGAATGGCGTGAACCCAGGAGGTGGAGCTTGAAGTGAGCTGAGCTCTCACCACTGCACTGCAGGCTCGGCAAAAGAGCGAGACTGTCACCAAAAAAAAAAAAAAAAAAGAAAAAGAAAAGAAATAATTTCAGATATTGATATATACTCAGATTACTGTCCTACATAAATTTCCCAGCTCTGGTTGCTGAGGGGGGTAGAAGCAATGGCATCTAGTAAAAATAAGCAGATCTACAGCCTAGATCCTCATTTCTAATATAATTATTAAAAATATGTAGACAACTAGAGCTAATTGGAGATATGGCTGATTTGGGAGCAGGAGATACACAAGATAACCCCAGAGCATCTTATAATTCCAGGAAAGCAATGCTAAAAATAAAAAATAAAAATAAATAAAGAAAAAAAATGGGGCCAGTTTAGGTGGCTCACGCCTGTAATCTCAGCACTTTGGGAGGCCAAGGCGGGTAGATCACGAGGTCAGGAGTTCAAGATCAGCCTGGCCAAGATGGTGAAACCCTGTCTCTATTAAAAATACAAAAAATTAGCTGGGCGTAGTGCCAGGCTGAACCAGGAGAATCACCTGAACTCAGAAGGCAGTGGTTGCAGTGAGCTGAGATTGTGCCACTGCACTCTAGCCTGGGCGACAAAGTGAGACTCCGTTTCAAAAAAAAAAAAAAAAAAAAAAAAAAAAATGGGAATATGGGAAAAGAACACAGGAGCCAACAGGAAGAGTGCCCAATGGCCAAAGCTGATATAATTTGAACAATGAAATAAACAACGTATTATTGGAATACAATCCAAATTATGAAAAAAGCTCCTCTGGTTTCATACTGACATAAATAACTGATACGAATAAAGAAATAAATGGGGGAGAAGAGATATATCTTCTGTATAGGATATTTCCAAATAATTATTGGCAATTCCATACCTTCACAGAGGTGGAGCATGACTTCTCACTCCTTAAATGAGCCCTGTTTATAGTGACTTTCTTCCAAAAAACACAGATATAGAAATGAGGGGTAAAAAGAGGAGCTTTACAATGGACAAAACCTGATAAGCCCTACCTCCGCCAGGGGATCAAAATCACCATCACCAGTAAGTAGTTTTGTTGATACCTGTGTTCTGGATAAAGTGTGATGAGAATGCACTTCACATTTGTGGTCTTCATCCAGAAAACCATAAACCACGTTTAAACATGAAAAGAAAAATACATAAAGCCAAAAGGAGAGACATTCTTCAAAACAGTGGACCAATGCTCCTCAGTACTGTCACGGTCATAAAAAAACAAGAAAAATCTGAAAAACTGTCACAGCCAAGAGGAACCTAAGACATGGTGAACAAATGTAATGTGGTGTTTTGGATGGGATCCTGGAACATAACAAGAATAGTAGATAAAAACCAAGAAAATGTGAATTAAAGTATAGGCTTTAAGGTAAAATATTAACAACTGAGAGAACTGGGTGTAGGGCCCATGGGAATGCCTCTCAGTACTTTCCTTGCAATCTAAAACTTTTCTAAAATAAAGTTTATTTAATTGCATGCATTTCTCTTGGAAAAATGTCACAAATGCCATCAAAGGGAATTTAATGATTTGGAAAATAAGTGATTTCTGTGCAAAAATTTGGAAAATGAAAATGACAATAAATCGATTTGCTTTTGTGGTAATAGGAAGGTTGGGGCCAGTGCTGGTACATTCAAGTTCTCAAAGTAAGTAATTGAATAAACGTTAGTGATAAACTCAAGTAGACTTAAAGAATGCTATTCTTTAAGTTGTTTTCTTTGTGTGTATGTCTAAAAAATAGGACTAATTTTATTTATGTTCTATCAAATAAAACAATTTAAAAATTTTTCTAAGGAAATGTTTCAGAACAATTTTCCCACCTTTGCACACTTAATCCCTACCCCAACATTTTCATATGCCTAAGACTTTAAAATTTTAAGTAATTAAAATTATCTATTTATTGTCCTATGTTTTATGACTATTTCATAGTAAGTTCACGTACATCATTTGCTTAAAGTGTGAATGAGTTCTACCCCTTCCAGTTAGTTACATCTGAAGTAATATTGAGGACAACGTTGTAGTCCTCAAGCAAGAGATGATTAATCAATGATAAAAAAAACCTTCCTCTAACTCTTCTTTTAACTTATATTTACAGAGCATTTCCGTGTCTCAAAATGAGGAGCCAAAATAAGGACTCAAAAATAAGCAGTGCACAGTCACTACCTCTAGGAAGGGTTACACAAGTGAAAATCTGATAAGTTCATAAAATAGAGTCAAGGAGATGTAGAAATGTTTGCCTAGGAATAAATATTGCCACCCCATGAATATCTCAAAAAATGGCAATACCAAGTATAAATGGAAAAACATTAAAATAATTCACCTTTTGAGAGTACAGAAATGAAAAAAGAGGGGGAGAAAAATATGATGCATAGCAGTGACAAGGCTGAGATACCTGACCATAAAGAGGCTCATAAGTCATGCACAGGAGTTTGGAGTTTAGCTGTGGATTCATTTGCTAGGGCTGTCATAACAAAGTTACTACAGACTGGGTGGCTTAACAACAGAAATTTAACTTCTCACAGTTCCGGAGGCTGGAAGTCCAGGATCAAAGTGTCATCTAGATTGGTTTCTCCCGAGGCCCCTCTCCTTGGTGTGCGGATGATCAGACACCAGTCATGTTGAATCAGAGTGCACCCATATGATTTCATTTCATCTCTATAAGACACTATCTCCAAATATAGTCACAGTCTGAGGTTCTTGGGGTTACTACTTCAATAGATGAATATTGTAAGGACACAGTGCAGTCCATGACAGCCTGGAAATAGAATTACAGAGGCAATAAAAGTGCCATTAAACAATTTGCAACTCAGAACATGTTGCCTCACAATAACGTGGAGGATGAGGTGGAGACTAAGAAACCTCATATGCTATTGCTGTGACAGAGGCTCAAATGACATGCAATAAACAACGAGGAACTGAAACAGTGAGGCAGGGATAAAATTTGACATACATTTTAATATTCAAATTATTATGACTTGGTAATTCATTAGATGTGAGATGGGGTTTAAGAGAGGTAGCTATCAAAAATCATTGAGGCTAATATATGCAAAAAAATTGTCAGGACATAGGAAGATGGAAGGATGTCTCAAAGAAATTGTATTCATTAAACATTTACCCTGCACTACCTAGCTTTCAGTTTAATGACCACTCTCAGATATTAAATGCTTTTATTCATATGTGAAACTTCTTTTGTGTAGTTGTTGTAAATCTAACTGAAGACGAAGCATATTATGATTTAATAGCTCTATTTTGGCCAGGAAGCTTTTTGGGATCATTTGCATAACATATTATGAATATTTCAATTGAAAAGAAAACAACACAGCAGCTGCTATATGATCTTCTTAAAGATATTTTGTTATTGTTTCTTGTAGAATTTAGTTTCCCAGAGGACTATGGAACTGTTATCCAAATGCAGTGTTGTTGTTTTTTATTTCCACTACTACAGGAAATATGCCTCCTCTAATTAGCCATCATTGGCTGTGTTTTTGTGAGAAAACAACAGGATTACAGTTCTGTTAAGATCACTTTATGCTGAGCCTTACCATAGCATACTGTAAAGAACCTGAACATAGACTCGAGATGTATGTCAGCATATGGAATTGTATGGGATTATGAAAATTTAGCTCATAATACAGTTCCTGGTTATCAGTTTTTTCCTTTAGATAGTAGTTATTCCATTTCTGTTAATTATGCCTTAAAAATAAATCTGATTGCTTGAGATTTCTCTTCTCACCAAGCCTGAATATGAGAGTTTAACCTTTAATTGTACCATGGTTGACATACTGATAAAATATCACAAAAGTTGACATACTGATAAAATATCACAAAAGATAGTTGCTGAATTTATTAAATTAACTGAGCAACTAGGAGGCAAAATGATTTTTGCTACCTTTCCCCAAGAGATTACAATAATGTACTATTCCCAGAATGTATCTTTTTCTAGAGATACTTAAGCATCATCAACTTTAGGCATGATGCGTTTAATATTGGCATGCTTGTGAGTGTTTATGAAAGCTACATCATCTCTAAAGGAAGAGTTAATTTTCACATATCTCTTCAAGGGCTAAACATAAGAGAGTTAAGGAAAATAATAAAAGAGTTAACAACCAAAACCTAAATAATAAAACAATTACTTTCAGACAAACTCTTCTCTCCATAAAACTCAAAGAAAATCTTGAAAAAAATCATGTAAATTGAAAAATAATGAGAAACTCTCTCATGAAACAGTGACTTTAATCCTGCAAACAGGACGTGCTTTCTTTGCCAGAGCATCAACAATATTGATCCTTAACTTACATTCCTCAACACAAAGCTGGTTCTAGTTGCTCAGTGTCATCAATTGCCTGCAGCAAAACGATGAGATTGGATTATATTTTATCAGTTAATATAAAATTAAAAGTCACAGTAATTTATATAAAACTCCTAAAGCTGCTGATAGAACCAATAATGGAATAAAATTGAGAGAGTTGCAAGTTGGCCTGGGTGCTCAAGCACAGCTGAAAGATGTTCTTTGTGCCCACTTCACTCACCAGTACAAAGATCACCTTACTTTTTCCTCTAGCTCCATAGAATTGTTTGGCTCTATATATACACATGCACATGCATACATGCATACATACATATTATAGACACAAATAGATACTCTGCTTTCACTTCCTCTCAATAAAGAACATGCTGAGCCAGGCATGGCAGCTCGTACCTATAATCGCAGCTACTCAGGAGGCTGAGATGGGAAGATTGCTTGAGATCAGGAGTTTGAGATCAACATGGGCCACATAGTGAAAGCCCATTTCTAAAAATATATAAATAAATAAAATAAGGAATCAGCCTTTTAGCTAGGGCAGCACCTTCAGTAGACAACTCCAGCTATCTGCTTCTTGTGGGTCTGCCTCAGCTGCAGATAGCTGCTGTCCTCTAGCATAGGTCCTCCTTTCCGCAGCCTGATCCAAGTAACCAAGCAAGGCAGGGTATAAAGGCTGTCCATTTCCATCCAGTGCAGGTCATTCTGATGGACAATACTCACTCCATACTGTCCTACCATGTTGGCTGAGGCTCTTGTTGACCTTCCATCGCAGATTGAGGTCTTCTTTCAGTTTTCCTTTCTCCTGTCTTTCTTAGGCTTTAACACCTGGTAGAATTCTCAACTCCGTGTTTGGCATCTCCTTCTGGAGAAACCAGACTGCAATATATGAGGCCAAATAACCCCCAAAATACTGAGTGATTAGCAATTATTTTAAAATAATATTTTAAGAGCTAATTGAACCAAGGAGCAACAACTTACAAAAACAGAACAAGAGCAATTGCAATAGGAACCCATCTATGCAGATTTTGTTTGACCAACATGATATACACATATAAACAGCTTTTACTAGATAACTGTCAAGTTAGAATCAAAATGTAAACTCTTTCATTCCATCCTAGACAAATGTATAATGTAGGGAAAAATATCATAAAGTGGGAAATTTGGGAGAGATCAACATGAGACTTCTCCATAGATGGACCCTATAAAAGAGCAGTTGCTTGGGTATACCAGCAATGTATGTGTTCAAGAGCAAGTTTCTACATTCAAATATATCATATTTAAATTCTGTAGTTAGCCAACACGCTTCAATCCACTTACGTGTGTGTTCCCCTCACTGTGCATATCATATACACCAAATTAAGTATTTGCCTAAATGTACAATACCTATTGTGTATCTACTTTATATTAAATACACATATACCCTTAGAGGCGCTGGGAATACAGAAAACTCATTGCTGTCCTCAGAAAACTCACAATGGGAGAAAAACTATAAAAACAGTAAAATAATAATTGGTGTGTTTGGAGTAACCATAGGATGCTATGACAACAAATAGAACCAAAGGTTAAAAAGAATTAAGTAACTAAGCATATGTCTCCTTCAGGAGTCTGTGTCTGAACCGAAGTGTGAATCGTGAGTATGTTCATTAGGACAGGATTAGGGAATGCTGGGAAACACGAGTTCAGGTGGGTTATTTTAGATAGCACTTGCCTAACAATTGACTATAAAGAAAAGAAAAATGTGAGTAAAATAAAAAACACTCCTTTAAATATTGGAGGGATTTGAACAAGTTGCTACATTCAAAAGAGAGGAGGGGAAATACAGGAGATATGAAGAAGGATAATTACCCCCAAAACTAGTGGAAAATAATATCCCATGGCATAATGAGTAATGTCTTTCTGATAAATTACCTTTAAGTATTTTGGAAAAGAGGCCTCTTTATTAATATTCTTCCTTATCTGACCCTCTGAACTGCATAATGGGAGGTAGGATGAATACAAATGTAGCAGTTAATTAGTGAGGACGCTAATTTTTGAAGGAAAAGGAAAAGGTTTTCTTTTTTCTTTTCTTTTATCTTCTCTTTTCTTTTCTTTTATTGTCTCTTCTCTTTTTTTCTCTCCTCCTCCTCCTCCTCCCCCCCCTTCTTCCCCCTCTTTTTTTTTTTTTTTTTTTTTACAGAGTCTCAGTCTGTCACCGAGCCAGGCTGGCGTGTAATGGCAAGATCGCTGCTCACTGCAACCTCCTCGTTTTGGGCTCAAGCAAATCCCCTGCCAAGCCTCTCAAGTGGCTGGGATTACAGGTGTGCACCACCATGTCTTGCTAATTTTCCTACTTTTTGTAGAGACAGGGGCTCACTTTGCTGTCCAGACCAGTCTTGAACTCTTAGCCTCAAGAGATCCGCCCACCTCAACCTCCCAAAGGGTTGGGATTACAGGTGTAAGCCACTGTGCTAGGCCAAAAGAAATATTTTAATAGAAATAAAAGACTGATATTTGGAAATATTTATGATGAGAAAAGAAAATATTACTATTTAAGATTTTAGAAAACTATGTGGTTGATTGACACTGTTTGTGTATACATCAGGTTACTAGTACTGGAATTAAAGGAAGAAAGTGAGGTAGGAATTATCCTACTCCTATGAAACTGGATCACAAAGAAAGTCATCATCACTACTCATACTGAACTTCAACCAACATAAGGAAAACTAGAAGACTTCCTGAAGGTATTGTAAGGACACAATCACAAATCCTTCAAAATAAAGATGATTACAAAGAAAGAAAACATAATTAATCATTAATATACAAGCAGAAAAAATAATTATCAGTGATCAAACATGGAAATCCAGGAAGAAAACAATGGAAAAATACATGTGTGAAATATTAATAAATATTGGCTCTAAACAATACTGTTCTGTAGGGTTTTAAAATATTTAAAAATTGAATATAAAATATGTAACTAAATTTAAATATACTTGAAACTAAACTGTGAAATAACAATATTGCAATCGTTGTTGTCATCAATGTCAGGATCAATGTCAAGAAAGTGTATCAGTGTTAGTGAAGTGAATCCACGAAGTGTATCAAAGCCAGGATCTGTTCCATCTCTGCCCACACCCAGACCAGCATTATAAAAGTATCCCCCCGCCCCCCACAGGATGTGAGCCGCCACAGAAAACACAGGTTTTCCACCAGTTTCCTGCTGAGGGCTGTAGTAACTCACAAGAAGGAGCAGGCTGCCAAAATTTCTCATCCTACTAGCTGCGCTACAGGGACTTTGAAACGAGCAGCTGGGAGGGGGGATATCTCCTCCACACCTCCACCGCTAGGGCCTAAGTCAACAACAGGCATGGCAGACCAAGAATAATGGGGCCCTGCTGGCCCTTGCCCTAACTCAGTTACAGGGCAGAGTCCCTGCCAAGAGAAGCAAGCCGGAAGAAAAGAGACAGCCTCGCTCTTTGAGCGACCAGCTCACAAAGCAGGTGTGTCGCTGAGAAAGTGGGCCACTCTCCCTGCACCCTGCTGTGGAGCTGTGATGCAGAGCTGTGTGCAGGAGGAGAGTGGGTCAAAATGGAAGGGAGCTCCGTTGCTCTCCTCAAGTAAACTGACTTCATTTGGAACAGAATGTGGGGAAGTAGGAAATAGGGTACGCTTACAAACTGTGGAGACTGTGGTGCTAAACAATTACAAGGAGGCCGGAAGCTCTGAGAAGACAAGCTATACTATAACCCAGATACAAAATCAGCAAAGACCTAGGAAAATAGATAGCTAAGAAGATCCCTCCTGGGGTTGCACCAGACCTTAAAGAATAATTTCAAAGAGAGAACTTCAGAAAATAGGCCCACATCTGGGCCAGACGCCGTGGCTCATGCCTGTAATCCCAGCACTTTGGGAGGTTGAGGCAGTTGGATCACCTGAGGTCAGGAGTTCAAGATCAGGCTGGCTAACATGGTGAAACCTTGTCTCTACTAAAAATACAAAAATTAGCTGGGCATGGTGGTGGATGCCTGTAATCCCAGCTACTCAGGAGGCTGAGGCAAGAAAATCGCTTGAACCTGGGAGGTGGAGGTTGCAGTGAGCCAAGATAGCACCACTGCACTCCAGCCTGGGCAACAGAATGAGATTCTGTCTCAAAAAAAAAAAAAAAAAAAAAAAAAGAAGAAGAAGAAGAAGAGAAGAAGAAAATAGGCCCACATCTAACTGTATCAGACTGTGAAGCAATGTATGTTCATTGATGAATGAATTATAAAATTAGTAGCCAAAAGAATGATCAGAAGCAGAAAATTTTCATAGTTTCAAAGTATTTCTTCATAAAATTCTTATTAATTACAAAGAGAAAATAATAACTTTGCAATGGAGAAAACTGTTGGACAACACCCTAGCCATGTGCGTCAAGCAGATATGACCCATAGGCAGTGTCACTGACCCGTGTGTGTGTACTGTGACGTGTGTACTGAGAATGAGGCAATGCTACTTTGTGGTTTTCTTGCCCCAAAATTAATAACCTGAATTTTGTCACAAGGAAACATTATTAAGGCCCAGACTGAAGCTCAATCTGTAAGATAACTGGCCAATTCTCTTCAAAAGTGTAAGGAAAGACTGAGGAACGGGATCAAGTTGGGGAGGTTGTGAAGATAGGACAATGATGCACAATGTTTCTGAATTGGATTCTGGCGCAGGAAAAGGACATTAGTGAACAATTAGAAATATGGATGTGATTTTTAGGCTACTTAATAGTATCCCATTGATGTGGATTTCCTGATTACAGTAATTTTGTTGTGGTTGCATAGAAAGTGAAAATTTGGAGACCCTGAGTGAGAGTATAGAAAAATGTGTTGTACTATTTTGCCACTTATTTCTGTCTAAAATTCATTCAAGAAGCAAGTTAAAATACAAAATATTTTAAAACAAACACAAGTAATAAAAATAACTCTTCCCCTTCTATTAAAACAAACACACAGACTATGACACTGCATACCCACCTGGAAGGCTGAAATGAATTAGACAAAGCTTGGTATCTATAACTTTGTGGATTAGCTGGAACTCTCAACACAGTAAGTGGGAGAGTAAATTTATGCAACCATAGTGGAAAACATTTTGGCAGTATCTACTAAAGGTTCATGCGTGCCAATATTACATCATAGGAAATCCACTCCTAGGTAAATGCCCAACACACATTTACAAGGAGGTTTATTCCAGTATTATCCAAACTCCCACAGAAAACAGGCCAAATGCTGATCAGCAGTGGAACAGATAATTGCAACGCACTCCGTTCACTAATGGAACATAATTTTTCAGATAGTAATAGCTATAATTATACAAAACAACATGCATAAATATCCCCAACATAATGTTGAACAAAAGAGTATATGCCCTATGTTTCCATTCATATGAATTCCACATATGGTAAAAGCATATCTGTGATTTTTGACTTCAGGAGACTGTTATTTTGGTGTAGGTAATGTCTGGGAGGAGGCACAGGAGGGGCTGGTGTAGTTTTCTCTTTATGCAGTGTGCTATGAAAGTTGATTATCCGAATTGGGTCATTCTTTTTATAACCAACTAAATCAGAATCTAGGGGCCAGGAGTGAAAAGCGCTCAGGGTACATAAGATTACTTCGGAAATGTAATTGTCTAAAAATCCAGTGGCTAAAATTACCTGTTGTAAGTTGAGATGAGTTTGATCTATGACTGCTAGGATAGTATGCTACAACTCTAGGACTGATTTTGACCACTAGTCATCCACCAGTGGAGCTTGCAATTCCCCAGAGCTCTCTTAGTCCTAGCTAGTGAACTTTCTCTTAGGGCTGCATGTAAATTTCAACTTTTTGTTTCTTTTCTTTTCTTTTTTTTTTTTTTTTTTTTGAGACGGAGTCTCGGTGTGTTGCCCAGGCTGGAGCGCAGTGGTACAATCTTGGCTCACTGCAAGTTCCGCCTCCCGGCTTCTCGCCGTTCTCCTGCCTCAGCCTCCCGAGTAGCTGGGACTGCAGGCACCCGCCCCGACACCAGGCTAATTTTTTGTAGTTTTAGTAGAGACGGGGTATCATTGTGTTAACCAGGATGGTCTCGATCTCCTGACCTCGTGATCCGCCCGCCTCGGCCTCTCAAAGTGCTGGGATTACAGGCATGAGCCACCGCGCCCGGCCTAAATTTCATCTTTTTAAGAACGCCTCCAACCTTCTTTTTGTTCTTTAGACATACAAAAAAAAAAATACTCGGCCTGCATGTATGCCTCAAAATGCAATTCTTTCTTCTCAAATAAAATGTTAAATTTAAAGATTCATTTGTATATTATTTTAATTTCAGTATAACTTTGTAAAATTTATTAAACTGTCTTTACAATACTTTGTGCATATGTATGTATATATACACACATGTATATGTCATATGTATACACACACAAATATATGTTGTAATAAAAGTTGTGGGAGGCAGAGGCAGGTGGATCACGACATCAGGAGATCGAGACCATCCTGGCTAACACGGTGAAACCCCATCTCTACTAAAAATACAAAAAACTAGCCAGGAGTGGTGGCAGGTACCTGTGGTCCCAGCTACTCAGGAGGCTGAGGCAGGAGAATGGGTGTGAACCTGGAGGGTGGACTTGCGCAGTGAGCTGCTGATGGCACCACTGCACTCCAGTCTGGACAACAAGTGAGACTCTGTCCCAAAAAAAAAAAAAAAAAAAAAAAAAAAAAAAAAAAAAAAAAAAAAAAAAAAATTATTTGTTTCTAATTATATACATATAGGATTTTCGTAAATCTTAACTTGCTTTTAAGCTATCACTTTGTCTCTCTCCTATTTGTCTTTCTGTTTTTTGCATTTATCCTTCAAATTACTGTGCTAAGTCTTCCATTTACATTGTGGTATTAACCATTCAGTGCTTTCTAATGATCAGTAACGAACTTTTAAATTCAGTATTTGGCTTTTTTTTTCTTTTCCTGCCTTCTGAATCTTGAAACCTTTCTTGATTACTTTACTTCTTTTTCCAGAATTCTGTGTGAATAAAGCTTACTCTGCCAGATATTCTGTTAAGCAGGAAATAAGTATCACTAAATAACAGAAAATGCACTAACTAAATCAGCATAGGAGTGTGGTCAAACATTTTAGAAATGGTGGAGAAATAGAAATTGCTGCAATTGGCTTAAAAAGCTTTTCTTTGTCCTCTCAGTCCTCACGACCTCTGTGATTGTCCTCATACCTGTGCAACACGGTCTTGCCTCAGGGCCTTGGCCCTGCACTGACCTCCTAGGGAAGGTGGTGCCCCCAAGGATCTTCAGGGCACCCTCACTCATCTCCTAAGGCCTCTGAGAAAAGTCAGCTTCCACCCACACCTGACAGAATGGATCTCCTCACCTGCTTCTTCCTCCCTGAGTTCAGCATTCTTCATCACATATATTCTGATAGTGGTTTTTATTTGTTAACCCTCTCTAACTCCCTTTAGCATCATTAATGCAGGTATTTCCTCCTGTTCATTCATCACAGTAAGCTCACTGCTCAGAATGGTGCCATTGAACTATTTAGACGGGTCTCAATCAATGTCTTTTGAACTCATGGAATATTGGTTGAATGTTGATTCCTTAATATGAACTTTGTCAATTGCATGTGGAGGTGAAATATTGTATTACTACATTGAAATATCCATAAAATGAGAATTGGATTATATTAAAAGGAAGAATAAAGAGAAATAATAATTGGGTGTGTTTCAATTCTAGTAATGAAAATATATCATTAAAAAAACCCAGTTAATAAAGGCTTTGTGGAAGAGAGAAAGTTTAAGAAGCAACATGCCGGGTAAATTAAAGTAGTATTTGCATCAAAGAGTACTAATATACAAGAAAATCTTATTTTTATCTGGCATATGATAAAGAACAAGTAATGTTGTCATTTCTAAATATTACTTCATCTTAGTGATTCATATTACATTCAATCATTAGCTCATAAATACACATAAATTCCCATTCAGAGAGATGTGAATGGATGATATGTTAACTTTGTTTTACACCTGAGCAAATTAAAAGAGAGAATAGAAATGACATAGCCAAGGTCAAACAACAATGTATCATTGAACTTGAAGTAGGATCCAGAAATTCCAATTTTTCTGAATTGTCACATCATCCTTAATGGCATATACTCATTCTTTCTGTATTGTAGACTTTGTCTGCCAATAATTTATTTTTATTTACGTGTTTACAAAAATGCCATCAACATATAGTTAAGACCAAGCATTTCTTTGGATTTAGTCACAATTTTTAAATTATTCAATTAGAATTGGTGGCTCATACTTCTCTAAAATTAAGTTTAACATTCGTTGACTTTTCAATCATTTTAAAATTCACGGATATCTTTCAACTTATTCTTCAAAGAAAATTTTAGGTAAAGAAGCTCATGAATTGAACTTGAAATCTCACAACAGCTTCCAAAGTGAGGAAGGGCATATAGTATTTTGAGATTAAAAGAAGAGGGAACTTGCTCAAGGTCATGAAAGCAGTAGTCAGGCCAGTATTTGGTTCCTATACTGAATGATTCCAAAGTTCTTGACTTTTTATCTTCTTGTGCTTTTCCTTAGAAGAGATTGCATACCCCAGCCTAGAGAATATTCAAGTCCAACTAAAATGGCGCTAACAAATTACTCCAGTATGGTCACATTTGGACAAGATGCCTGGAGTATCTTTTCATGCAAGGAAGCAAGAAAATACTTAAAAAATGGGCCAGGTGCTGTGGCTCACGCCTGTAATCACAGCACTTTGGGAGGCCGAGGTGGGAGGATCATGAGGTAAGGAGATCGAGACCTTCCTGGCTAACACGGTGAAACCCCTATTTACTAAAAAAAATGGAAAAAATTAGCCGGGTGTGATGGCAGGTGCCTGTAGTCCCAGCTACTCAGAAGGCTGAGGCAGGAGAATGTTGTGAACCAGGGAGGTGGAGCTTGCAGTGAGCCGAGATCGTGGCACTGCACTCCAGCCTGGGCAACAGAGATAGACTCTGTCTCAAAAAAAAAAAAAAAGAAAGTACTCAAAAAATGAAAAAAAGAAAGAAAATGATGAAGGTTATGTCAAAGGGCCACAGTAGTCAACCAAGAGATGGCAAAAGAAATGGATTAAGTTAATCACCAAAATAAAAAATGTACTGTGACCAAACTATAAAATAAAATTCATATATATATACTGATATAAATAAATGATTGGATAAATAATACATGTAAGAAAGAAGACAAATTTCCTGTACAGAAGAAGTCCAAATAATTAATGTAGATGTTTTAGTTTCAAGGAGGAAGAGCATAACCCCCCATCCCTTAAGAGTAAGTATAATGGCTTTCTTCTATAGGGTATGGTATGAAAAGGATGGGATGGGGAAAAGCCACTTCACAGTGGAAAAACCTGACAAACACTACCTCAGCCAGGTGACCAAGCTCCATATATCAGTAGTAAGTCACACCAATAGTGTGTACTCTTGAGATAACATAATGAGAATGACATTCTACCTCAAATGTTTTGTTTCTGTGAACCAAACCCCTAACTCTGGTCCAATCATGAGAAAAAAATCAGACAAACCCCAGTTGAAGGACAAAATACCTCACCAGTACTTCTCAGAATTATCATTGTCAATGTCAGCTTAAACAAGGAAAGTCTGAGAAACTGTCATGACACATCAAAGAGGTATTTGATGATGATTCCTTGTATCAAAGAAGACAAGATAAATAAATGAGATATGGTGTCATGAATGAGATCCTGGAATAGAAAAAGCATATTAGGTAAAAACCAATACAATCTGAATAGCTGAGGCAAATGAACCCTTGTAATAAAAGATGTCAGTAATGCTGGAAACTGGATGTGCATGGGAACAATTTGTACTATCCTTGCAACATTTCTGTCTATCTGAAAGTGTTCTGAAAGGTTTTTTAGATGTTTTAGGACTTTAATGTTCTTCACATATTCAACAGAAAATAGTGACAATAGATAAACAATAGGGGAAAGATTTTTCAGCAGAGTATCACTCTCATCATCAAACACTACAAAGAAAACAGTCAAGTAAACAAAGGATAAGGTAATTTAACAGAAGTGTTTGGTTTAATGGCATAATTTAAAAAAAAAACAACCAATCAACTTTATCTTCTACCTATGGAAATAAGGGCAAAAATGAATCAATAACTTCTAGATCTTTTTCATAAAACAGCTTAAAAAGAGGAAGGGGAAGAGTGGGAAGCAGGTGCAAGTATTGCTAATGGAATGCTATAATGCGTAAGGTCAAGGATTTAATAAATTCCAAAAGTCTCTACATGTATCAGTGATAACTGTATTATTAGAAATATAAATGCATATTAATATAAAGCATATGGTATTAACAACAGACCTTTCTAATATAAATATACATAAAGTATGTCTCTTCTCTTGTAATAACAGTATAAAGATCGATCTACAGTTTGCCTTTTGCCTGGTTCTATTAAACCACTCCTCCAGTGGTCAATGTTGACCTTGAATCAACAGCCGCTGAACCCAGGAGGTCCCACAGATATCTAGATTCAGCACCTAGAGGGCCCCATTTACCATCTATGCTGCGTGTTCCCATGACTCCAAAAATACTTCATTGCAACTTGCATTATTATATCCACAGGCCAGTTTGAAATGTACGTAAAAAAAGTAAGAGCAAAGGCAAAATAAGCTGGAATTTGTTAGAAAAGCAATGAGAAAATTTTTGAAAATGCTTCCAATTCAAGTCAGAATTAAAGTGAACATGAGTTCACACCAGCTTTGCAGAGCTGTAGATGTTTTGCTGTTGTTATTTCAAAAAAGAATCTACAATAAACATATTCATTTGAGAAAAATACTGTGTGTGTTAACTTTTGTAGCCGTCCCCAAGTTACTTTAAACTTTGTATGTTTTTCAATAACAAAGTATATCCTGGTTAGGATCTGTTCATAGCTGATGCATCTCCAAAAATTTTTCATGAAGGTGGCCAGCTGCCAAACATGTTCAATCTTAACAGCATTATACAGAGAGGCCTGGATGCCTCCCACAGACCTATGCCCTTTCATGGACCACATATTGAGTTCAAGAGCTTTGTCGAGAAATCTTTTTTCTAAAGCATCATCTCCTTTGACATTGCCAATGCAGAATGGAATATTCATCTTGCTTCTATTTTGGGGCTCCACTGGACATGCGTAGAATCCTTGAGAATTATCAATAATCTCATAAATCATTTTGGATTTGATGGAGCTAAGCTTCTCCATGGCGACGGCACCTCCACTGTTTTTAATCCACTCCAGGACCCAACCCATGATGTAGATGCTGAAACATGGAGGCGTATTATACAGAGAGCTGTTTCCAGCCTGAACCTTGTATTCCAGGACCGAGGGACACTCTCGGAGGGCAAACCCCAGTTGGTCATCACTGACAATCACCACGGTGACCCCCGCAGAGCCAACGTTCTTCTGGGCACCAGCAAAAATGACACCAAACTTGGAAACATCCACTGGCTTGGACAGGAAGTGTGAGGGCATATCACAAACCAGTACTGCTCCTTTGACATCGGGTGTAAAGTCAAACTCCACATCGTGAACCATCTCATTTGTGCAATAATACACGGAGGAGGCATCCGAGTTGAGGTTCCAGGTGCTTGGATCTGGAATTTTTGTCTAATTCCCAAATTTAGAGTGAACAATATTTATAGTCCCAAATTTCTTGGCTGCTTCTGCAGCCTTTGCTGACCAAGCTCCTGTCACCACATAGGCCGCACTCTGCTACTTTCAAGCCAATCAGCTTTAAGAGGACAGCACAAAACTGGCTCGACCCACCTCCTTGCACAAAAATCACCTCGTAGTTGTCTCGAACAGCTAGCAATTCCCACACAAGAGTCTCTGCATTGTTAATAATCTTGGCAAAATCTGACGACCTGTAACTCATTTCAGGAACACTAGTGCCAATTCCTTTGTGGTCTAATAATTCCTTTTGCATCTCTAACAACACTGAGTGTGGCAGCTTGGTTGTACCCCGTCCAAAGTTGACCACTTACCTCCGGGCGACCATGCTGCGGCCGCGTTGGTGGCGAGTCAGCCAAGGAGGACTGAACATGTGAACTACGAACGTTCCCCGCCGCTGCGGTGGAGTCTCACTGTTCTGAAATTTAAAAAAGTAAAATAAAAGTGTACATAAAACACATGCTTATGTACATAATCAAACGATATTCAACAATTTATAATTTATAAATATTACCTAAATGATTTATTTTAACAACCCAGTGGTGGGTGCTATCATCATTTCCATTCCATTTCCCAGATGAAAAAACTGGGTCTCAGGGTTGCTCTCTAACTGGCCCAAGATCAGAGAGCTCAGGCCACGTGTCCAGTGTTTGAAACTGTCTAGCCTGGCTCTCCCGTCTGTATCCTTCAACCATATAGTGTGCTGTTTTTGGTATATAAAACTTTTATCCAGCCTAATTTTGAATTTTCATTTTTTATTTATGAAAGTACTTTATTATTTAGAGTAAAATACATTTTAATTCTATTCATTTTATACTTAAGGAAGTTTGGCTCTAGGTTTTAAAACCATATTCTAGTTTTATTATAAACAGGAAATGACAAACAATGAATTTGATGTCTGACAACATTCAAAAGGCTTGGAAGGAGCAGCTTATAAAGCAGCTGTTTGATTGCGCAAGGTAAAACTCATAGAACGATCCGATTCTTTCCTGGAAGATTTACTTAGGAATGAAATAATACTAGGGAAAAATAAATATGGGCAATGAAATATAAACTGGGAATCAAAATGAAAAACATAATAATTTAAACACCTTGATTTTTTTAATTGCTATATAAAAAGAAGACATTGACTAGGATGTGTGTGGGGGGAGGGAGTTTGCCTTTCTGAAACAGGACTGCCATCTCTCCCAACTGGAGGACAATGGTTTGTGAATATACAGGGCGCTGACACTGATGCCATCGAGCAAAAGCTTTTCTTAAGGCATATTCACCTGGCCCATCCCTAAGTTTACAAAATATTTCGTATTCATGGTACATGGGAGATGGAAAACTGTGTTAAAATGTCAAATCTCCTCCTAAAGAGGAAAAGTTTTACAGACAAATCAAGAATGCAAACCATTTGTAAATCAGGGTTTTTTGTTTGTTTGTTGATTTGTTTTTCTATGAAGTGTCTTTCGTAACTCAATGAAGGAGAGTATTTCAGTTCCGGATGAAAATCTGAAACATAGTGACAGAACATAACTATTATTCATTCACTGAGAGGCAAAAGAATCATTTTTAATACAAATGTTGAGACGTGTGAAAGTAAAATCTATTCCTCTAGAAAGTATGTAGAAAAAGAGCTTATATATAACCAAAATGCATTACCGTTCTTACAATTAGTTTGAGGTTTGGTAGTTTTACACAACAGACCTGCTTTTTGGAGGAGAAAGTGATTAAATTGTGCCTTTCTTTCTTTCTTTCTTTCTTTCTTTCTTTCTTTCTTTCTTTCTTTCTCTCTCTCTCTCTCTCTTTCTTTCTCTTTCTTTCTTTCTTTCTTTCTTTCTTTCTTTCTTTCTTTCTTTCTTTCTCTTTCTTTCTTTCTCTCTCTCTTTCTTTCTTTTTTTCTTTCTCTCTCTTTCCCTCACTCCCTTCTTCCTTCCTTCCTTCCTTCCTTCCTTCCTTCCTTCCTTCCTTCCTTCCTTCCTTCCTTCCTTCCTCCCTCCCTCCCTCTCTCTCTCTTTCTTTCTTCCTTTCTATCTCTTTCTCTCTTTCTTTTTTTTCTGTCTCTCTCTCTCCTTCACTCCCTTCTTCCTTCCTTCCTCCCTCCCTCTCTTTCTTTCTTTTCTTTCTTTCTTTCTTTCTTTCTTTCTTTCTTTCTTTCTTTCTTTCTTTCTTTCTTTCTTTCTTTCTTTCTTTCTGTCTTTTTTTTTTTTTTTTTTTTTTTTTTTTTTTTTTTTTTTTTTTTTTTTTTTTTTTTTTTTTTTTTTTTTTTTTTAACAGAGTTTCATTCTGTTGCCCAGGCTAAAGTTCAGTGGTGCCATCTCAGCTCACTGCAATCTCCACCTCCTGAGTTCAAACGATTCTCCTGCCTCAGCCTCCCAAGAATCTGGGACTACAGTCACACACCACCACACCTGGCCAATTTTTGTATTTTTAGTAGAGATGGGGTTTCACCATATTGGCCAGGCTGGTCTCAAACTCCTGACCTTAAGTGATCCACCCGTCTTGGCCTCCCAAAGTGCTGGGATTGTAGGTGTGAGCCACTGCACCCAGTCAAATTGTGCTTTCTTTAAAATATATACTTCACGACTTTTGGAATTTGCAACTAGTAGATTTCCTATCACAGCAGTCTTATCAAGAAGCTCAAATAATTTAGAATGAGAAGATTTCCCCTCTGGCAATATAATTTCCCACCTTGCTCAGAGATTAATACTTTAATCCTGGTATTGTTTGCTTCATCATGCAATTCATATTCCTACCAATTAATCTCTATTCTGAGAAGATTTCAACTTAGTAGTTAACAAATAACTTTATTAAATGACATGTCTCAAATATGACTTCTTTGGGTCTGGATGTTTAATGTAACCCTAATTAGCATTAACTTTCTAAAAGTTGTAGACCAGATGAAACATCTTTTACTGACACTTGAGATTCTTATAATGCTATTCCTAGTTCAAGAAATCTCAGTCTCAAGGAAACACCTAATATATGAAAACAAATAATATAAATGCAGTGCATAGAGCACCAACAATAGGCATGTATGCCCACATGGATCTATCATTTAAAATTTATTGTAGATTCCATGTGGGTTTCCATGCTTTTTAAAACACACCCTCTGAGAGCAGAGGCCTAGATTGTGGAATGTTCATACATTTGAGGGTTTTCTACATGATAAAATTTGCTTCAATCAGATGGATAAGAATAAAATTTGGCAATTTAAAAGTTAAAGGATTTTGAAGAAAGTAAGCCTTCTTCTTTCAAGGGACATTATTTTAACCCTACTTACCATCTTTCTTGCTCCCACTCTATGCATCTTTCCAAAAAATATCACAGAATAAGGTTGTTATTTTTACTTTGTCTATTTGCTTTATTTTCACCAGGTCTTATAGGAAATAAAAATAATTATTTCATATAACATTATTTATGGCATCCTAATATGTGTCAGGGCCTCTTCTATCTGCTGGGAATAGAGCACATAAATGGAGAACAATGTTCAAAATGTATTTGTTTAGTAAGCCATGTTTCCATTTTGACTGTCCCAGACTAGTCACTTTTTCTTTAGGGGCAGGGAGCTTCAGGCTCCAAAACCCAGTGTGACCAAATACCAAGAAAGTCATTCCCATTGCCTTCTAATACTTTAACTTGCTGGCACAAAAGTCAACTATTTCCCCTGCTAGACCCAGCTCCTCTGGGAGGACTTCCTGGTCTTTGATCCCATTTCCAATAAAATGGACTAGTTGGTCTTGTTAGCATGCAGATACAGAGCATGCATTTGCTTACAATACCTCTTTTCCCTAAAAGTGTTATGTTAGTACATTTCAAACCTACCTAGAAAAAAGTCACAAGAACAGCCCAATGAATACAATTAAAAACATTCTGCATATTTGCCTTACCTATTCACATCTGTGTCTTAACATTAGATAGTCAGTTCCCTTAAAACAATGTCTGAGTATTTCTTTAATGATCTCTCTTATGGTTAATTTTATGTTACAACTTGGCTAGGCTATGGTATTCAGTTGTTTGGTCAAAGATCAGTCTAGATGTTGCTGTGAATGTGTATTTTTAGCTCTGATTAACATTTCAATCAATAGTTACTGATTTGGTACCTTGGATAAAGCAGATTAACCTCCATAATGTGGATGAGCCACATCCAATCAATTGAAGACCTTAAGAGCAAAAACTAAGGGTAACTGAGGAAGAAGGAATTCTCATGCAACATAGAAATGCTCCCTACTTTTCCAGCTTGCCAACCTTCAGAATTAATACTAAAAATTGTAACATCAACACTTAACTTCATCTTCAGCCTGCCATGCTGATCTTGAACGTGCTAGCTCCCTAGCCTCACAATCATGTAGGCGAATTTCTTAAACTCTTCTTAAAAAGAAATACACACACACACACACACACGAGAGAGAAACTCTATATGTATCCTTCATATAACTATACATGTCCTATAGTTTCTTACTAATACAATCTGTACATCATTAATATATTCTCAACAGGTAACAGAGATCTTGGTACATATTGGAAATATGCTAGAGATGGTAATGGGTATTGAAAGAATGTGTTTTGAAGAAATAGACTTAATTTCCTCAAAGTCCTTTACTGTTTATCTCAATTATTTGCTTACTTTTCCATGGTCATTTTGCTCCTACATTTTGCTTCCCCCATCTTTCATAAATGTTTGCTTCAAAACTAGATTTGAGGAATAACTACTTAAGGTTTCTTTTATTTTATATGCTAGATAAAAGACATACCAGAAATCTGTACACACAGAAACAAAAGTAATAGAACAGTAATAAGGTACTGGGAAAGCGAATCCATCTTTATCAGCAGTATGACAGAAAGTATTTATTCGGTCTCATTTATTCACTATGGTGACATAGTCTGAATCAGCACACAGGCCCAAACATGGGCACCAAGTAATCAAAGCATGCAATGAGAATACGGGCACTAGATGGAAATTGAAACCAATAGATAAAATGCCTCAAAAGAAAGGAAGTGTAGAAGGATTCTGGGATGATGGCAAAGTGGGAAAGACTGAATACACACCTTCCTGCCTAGACAACAATTGTACTTTCAAAATGTGTTAGATGTAACTATTTTGGAAATCTGATGTCTATCCCATGTCTTTCAACTTCCAGAGGAAGGCTTAGATAGTAAATTGTGTTTAATTTTGGCCCTGTTTAATCTCTGAGCACAGTAACAAGTACCTAGTCCCGACACAAGCTCCACAGCAGGAAGCCATGAACATGTTCCTGTAGAAGCTTGTACACAGCTAGCAGGAGCCAGGGTGAGCAATAAGGACCCTTTTCTCCAAATATCAGAGATCTGTCTTCTGATTTCTCATTACTGTTGTTGATCACAGAGGCACAGATGAAGAGGTGGGCAGGCATCCTTGCATCACCCTCCCTACTCTTACAAGCCTCCTCTCATAGGACTGAAGTGACTTCCAGAGGATTTAAAGGCCAGCATAGTTTTAAAATTTCATCATTTCTTTTCTTTTCTTACTTCATTTCCCCCTGCTTTTTCCCATTTTAGGAGCCACAAACCAAAGCCTAGGGTGTTATGAAACAACAGAAGAAATAAAGAAGTCTCTGTGCATGCCCAGGGAAAGGCATAGGCTCAGAAAGACCAAAGAAGAAATTAAGTTTATATGTCAGGCTGGTAACTGACACAGAAATAGCTGGCAATAGTCAAAAAACAAAAACAAAAATCAACAAACCATGATGAAAGGGTAGTCCTATTTCCAGAGAGTTATCACGTTATTTGATTCGGATGTCTAGTTTTTAACCAAAAGAATCACCAGACATATGTCTTAATCTGCTAAGACTGCCATAACAAAATGCCATATACTGGGTGACTTAAGCAACAAACAATTGTTTCTCACAGTTCTGGAGGCTAGAAGTCTGAGATCAGAGTGCCAGCATAGTTGACTTCTTGGTGAGGGTTCTTTCCGTGGTTTGCAGTGAAATGCCTGCTTGCTGTATCATCACATGGTAGAGAGCGAGATCTCTCATGTCTCTTTCTCTTTATATAAGGATATTAATCTCACTATTAAGGGCCCAAGTTTCATGCTCTAATCTAACCCTAATCACCTCCTAAAGGACTCACCTCCAAATAATATCACATTGAAGAGTAGAGTTTCAACACAGGAATTATGGGAGGACACAAATATTCAGTCTATAACAGTATACAAAGAAACAGAAAGTAAGGCCCATTCAAAGGAAAATCAAGCAATCAATCAACAAAAACTGTCCAGAATGACCAGATGTTGGAATGTGGGATTAATAAATAGAGACTTTAAAACAATTATCTCAAATAACTAAAGGAAGATGTGGAGAAAGTCAAGAAAACAATTTATCAACAAAATGAAAATATCAATTAAAAAAATAGAAAGCCTAAAAAGACACCAATAAGACATTTTGGAGCTGAAAATACAATAAATTAAAAAAAAAAAAAGACTCACTCACTAGAGAGATTCAAATACAGATTTGAGCAAGCAGGAAGAAAGAAATAATGAATTCAAGATAAAATAATTAAAATTGACTTTGATGAAGAGAAAGAAAAAGGACTAAAGAACTGTGAAAAGAGCCTAAGGACATGTGATACCCTACAGTGAACCAACATATGTACTGTAGGAGTTTCGAAAGGAGAAAAGAGACAAAGGGGCAGAGAGAATATTTTAAGAAATAATAGCCAAAAACTTCCCAATTAGATGGAAGATATGAACATAAATATGCAGGAAGCTTAGTGAACTCCAAGTAAGATGAACTAAAAGAGACCCACACCATGACACATTATAATCAAATTGTTGAAAGACAAAGAGAGAAAGTTTTGAAAGAAGTAAGAGAGAAGCAATTTATTATATAAAAAGTATCCTCAATCAGACTATGAGCAAATTTTTCGTTAGAAACTTTGAAAGCCAGAAATACTGAGGCCAATATATTCAAAGTACTAAAAAGAAAAAAAAAAAAAGGCCAAACCAAACCTGTAACCAAAAATCCTATATCTGACCAAACTATCCTTCAAAAGTGAGGGAAATATTAAGACATTCCCAGATAAATAAAAGTAAAGGAGTTCATCATTACTAGACCTTCCCCACAAAATTGCTAAAAGAAATCCTTGAAGTTGAAATAAAATATAGTGGAAAGTAATTTAAAGCTTTATAAAAAAATAAAATCACAGTAAAGGTAAAAGCAGAGGCATTTTATGAAAGCTATTGCTAATTTTGTTTGTTACTCCACTTTTTTTCCTTCATAATTTAAGAAAAAAATTTTAATTATTAGTAAAACTAGTGTTATTCTAATATTATTACTCCACACTTTTCTATATAACTTTAGATACTAATACATTAAAATGTTAGTTTATGTTTTAGACTCATCATGTATAAAGATGTAATTTTATGACATCAATAACTGAAAGAGGGTGGGGATAACTGTACAGGAGTTTATATTGTGTATGTTATTGAATTAAGCTGGTGAAAATTCAAATCAGAATGTTATAACTTTAGTATGTTAAATGTAACCCCCATAGAAACTACAAAGAAAATAACTATAGAATTTACACATAAAAAATAAGGAGAGAATTGAAATATTTCACTACAACAAAAAATCAACTTAACGCCAAAAAAATTAGTAGTGCAGGAAATTAGGTACAAAAAAAATCTATAAAATATGTAGTTAACAAATAGCAAATGGCATAAATTCTTCATTATCAGTAATTACTTTAAATGTAAATGAATTAAAATCTTCAATCAAAAGACAAGGATTGGAAGAATAATTTTTTTTGAAAAGCATGATCTAACCACATATGCCTAAAAGAGATTCAATTTAGATCCAAAGACACAGATAGACTGAAAATGAACAGATTAAGAAAGATATTTCATGTAAATAGCAACCAAAGAGAGTAGGGCTGACTATAGTAATATCAGACAAAATCAACTTTAAATCAAAGATGATTACAAGAGAGAAATAAAAACATTATATATTAATAAAAGTTTCAGAAGAAGAATATATAACAATTATAAGCATATACATCCCTATTAACAGGCCATCAAAATATATGAAGCCAAAATTTACAGATTGAGGGAGAAATAGATCTGGAATAATAGAGACTTTTATACCCCACTCTCAGCAGTGGATAGAACAAGCAGACAGAACATAAGTAAGGAAGTAGAGGACCTAGAACAGTAAACTGATTAGACCTAACAGATGTATACAGGACACTCTAACAGACATTCTTTTCAAGTGAACACGGGCCATTTTACAGGACAGACCATATCTATCTATCTAGACAACAAAGGAAGTCTCAAAGGACTCAAAAAGATAGCTATCATACAAAATATCTTGTATGGCCACAACAGAATAAAGTTAGAAATAAATAGCAGGAGAATAATTAAAAAATTCAGAAATTTGTAGAAAATAAGCAACACACTTTTAAACAATCAATGAATCAAAGAAGAAATAACAGGGGAATTTAGAAAATGCCTACAGATGAATGAAAACATAAACACAATATAAAAAAAAAAACTTATAAGACACAGCAGGAGTGGTTGCTATGGAGGAAATTTACAGCTGTAAACACTTTAGCATTTTTCACAATAGTAAAAACATGGAAGCAACTCAGTGTTCATTAAACAGACAAATGGATAAGATAATGTGGTGTATCCATATAACGGAATATTATTCAACCTTTAAAAGGCAGAAAATTTAGAAGCATGCCACAACATAGGTGAATCTTGAGGACAGGATGCTATATGAAATAAGTCACAAATAGACATATACTGTACAATTCCACTTATATAAGGGACCTAAAAAAGTGTAATTTATAGAGACAGGGAGTGAAATTGTACTTATTAGGGGTTGAAGGAAGGGGAAATGGGGTATTTTTATTTAATGGGCAAAGAGTTTCAGTTCTGCAAGGTGAAATTGCCCTGGAGATGGACAGTGGGGATGGATGAAAAACCATTTTAAAGTATGTAATTCAGTGGCATTAAGTACATTCACGCTTAATGTACTTCAATATCCATACTTAATGTATACATATACATAATACCACTGAATTGTATACATGTACTTAATACCATTGAATTGTATACTTTAAAATGTTTGAAATTGTGTATTTTATGTTATGTGTATTTTACAGTAATCAAAACATTTTTATTAAAGTGATAAAGAAAAGGGAAAGGGAGGAAGGAAAGAAAGGAGGGAGGGGAGGAAGGAATAAAGGGGCAAAAGAAGGGAGGGAGAGAGGGAGGAAGGAAGGAAGGAATGAAAGGAAGGAAGAAGGAAGGAAGGAAGGGAAGGAAGGAAGGAAGGAAAAGGGAAGGGAGGTAGGGAGGGAGGAAGGAAAAAGGAGGGATTAAGGTTAAATTAAGGTTCTCAAGCAAGTAATGCCTGAGATCAAAGTTAGAAAGACTGGGGAATCATCACCTGAGAACTTCAGGCAGATTAGATGAGTATGCAACAAAATGTCTTTTTATTCTTGATGTCCTTTCTTAGATCCTGTTCCTCTATTAGGTTTTGCTAACACACTGTCTAGGAGAAATATTTTTTTAAAAGCCTGGGAGGGAGTCCCAAAATACAGATTCAAAATACAGATTCCAAAATACAGATAAAAAACTGAACACGACAACAAAAAAGGTAATACATATTTAATTATATATCTACACACTATTTTGTGATGTCAACTAGTTAACTGCAACTCAATTGAACTCTGAAACAGTAGCATATAAATTATAGTTGTATATGGAATAGCCCGACTAAGTAATTTGGTAACATGGGGATGAGCCTTTTAAGAGAAAGAATCAAAGGCCTACAAAAATATTTTGGTTTTATTCCAACTTAGAGACTAACACTTCTGGACTTGATCCTGCTGCTTTTCTGTATATATTTACAAATTTAACTCCTTTTAAATAGTAATAAAATAAAAATTAAAAGGAAGGGAAAATAATACTTTATTTTAAGCTATATAAATCAAGGAAGGGTTTTTATTTAACATAAATTTCTAGATCCATTTGTGTTCCTTCAAACTGTAAAATACCTTAAAGTTTAAATTCCACATTTTTCACATTAACTTTAAACCTTTAAACATGTCCTTTGTGTAGAGAATCCATGGGTAAATTTGAGAGAGAAATCAGTTTGTCTTGTTTCCTGAGTTCCCAGATGGAAGCAAACGAAAGGGAGCACAGGATGAAGAAGTGGCCACCATTGTACATACACAGGTAAAAACGAATCCAGGAAGGTAGTGGATGAATGTGCTGCTGATTGCCCAGCAGGACAAGCAATTTTGTTTTATTTGATAGTGCGTACAGAATGTATTTGCCTTTGAAATGTTTTTAAATGTTTTTAAATTTTGGCAGCTGAGGCTTCTGTTTCGTGCTTCTAATCCCAAACATTTGAATATGACATTATTTAAACATGGGAGCCAAGATAAAATAGGCATCTTTAGGATGAAAATTAGCCAGCTGCCAGGAAGTAAGGGTTGTGCAATAAACAACTGAGATTGCTGTCCCTTGCCCAGCCTGAAGACTTCTCAGCAAGCCCAGGAAGCATCTCGTCTGCATCTCCTGAGAATGTTCCTTCCATTCAGGGCTACCATCGGTGACCTCTTTGTGGAAAGGAGATAAAGCCAACTTACAAGCCTAACATTGCTCATGTCCTTTGGGGTAAAAATGTTAAGATTCCAGTCACACTTATATTAATGAAAAGCATAGCATTTAACATCACTATTGTAACTTCATTATTAAATAAACAATTGTATGAAAGTTGAAATAATAAAATGAATAAAGTAACACAAAGTGTCAGTGAAATTATGTGATAACTGTCAGGGTAATTTAGAAACTATAAATCATTAAAATATTTCCTCAATACCTATCCTACCATTAAAAGTGATTTTTCTATTTTGATAGAATCAAACACATAAATGGCATAAGCCTTGGATTTTGGTCTCAATACTATTGTTTTGTATTGCATCTATAGCCATAATATATTGACAGTCACAGGAAGAATAAACCATCACCATTGAGGACCATTACAATAGAGTATAAAAAATAACTCAATGAGAAGGATAAAGAAATATTCCTAAATTAGCAGCATTAAGGGCTTTTACATATAATATTAAATAACCTTTAAAATAAACAGAAAATTTTCTAATTTTTTACACGATTTCATAGAAATGTTACACATGATAACCTAGAACTGGGAAAAGCACAAATGTTCATCAATAGATGGACAGACAAACAATCTGTGCTATAAATATGAAATAGAATAATACTCTTCAACAACAAATGGGAATGAACTAGTGATTCACATGCACATGGACAGAACCCAAAACATAATGCTTAGTGAAATAAACCAGACCCAAAGACTACAAACTATGATTTCATTTGCAAATGATGATTTCATTTACATGAAGTTCTAGAATAGATAAAAGTAATCCATAGTGACAGAATTCAGAACAGTGTTTGCTTGAGGTAAAGAGTGAGGGTTGATTTCAGAGAGGTCCAGGGGACATCTGTGGTGATGCAAATGTTTCGTATCTTGATAGTGGTGCTAGTTTTGTGAGTGTACATATTTATATTGCTATGGGTAATTGCATGTTTCAGTAGTTAGATAAACAGTCGACTTTGTACTTTTCAATGAATTTTAAAGCCCATTTCCGTCCAGAGCTACACTGTTCAATACAATAGATACAAGTCATATGGGGCTACTTAGTTTAAATATAAGTAGCTAAAATTAAATAAAAGGTCAAATTTAGTTTCTGAGTTGTCTTTGCTGCATTTCATACATTCAATTGTCCTATGTGGCTAGGAATCATCATACAAGATCATGCAATATAGAATAGTTTCAATATTGTAGAAATTTCCACTGGACAGTGCCAGTTTAGAACATACATGAAGACTTTTCAAAATGTATTTCACTGTAAAATTATCATCACTGAATTGTGTATCCAAGCTCAACATTTGGATAATGATGTTCTAGATTGTGGATTCCATCCTTTTACACATCTGAGAATTGATTCTAGATATAATGTCATACAAAATGAATTTCTCATTTCAAATATTTTGTCTTAAATCTCATATTACCCAATTCAGTGTATAAATAATTTCTGTATAATGATACATTTACCAATGCTCAGTCTGACTTCTTCCCTCTCATTTGTGAGACAATAAAACTCTTAAAGCAAGACAATTCTCTGGATGTTCAATACCAGCTGAAAGAGTCAAGAGCTGGTGTACAGAACAGCCTAGTTTCCCTTCCAGTTTATTACAATTCCAAAGAGCCTTTGCGAATTTAGGAGCATAGGTAGAAGACGCCAATTGCACCAACCACAGTGGGTGAAAAAGAACAGAAAATAAGTGATTTATTGAGAAAAAGAATGAATGAATAAATGATGATTTCCTATAATGTGTTGATTAAAGTTATCTGAGATATGTGATAAGTTTCAAAGATGATCTTGAGAAAATCTTTGTTAAAATCCTGTGATAAAAAAGTGGAAGCTTTTCCAACTTTACAAACACAAAGATAAATGTAATCTATAAATGCTTTTTTTATGGAAAACATGAAACTAAGAAAACCTCCACAAGTTGGAGGAAACAGTACTAGATTTTCCCAGGAAAACTCATATCCTTGAATTTAAGCTGAGCTACCAATCAATATTTAAGCATGCATAGCATTGCAAGTTCAAAGTAACATGACTTCTGGCTTTTGTGAATGTATAACTATAATTAATACAATCCAATATTTAAAAATGTGTTAAAAGTTTAAAGGGAATATTTCAGTTTAAATGATATTTTCACAGCTTGGTCATTCATCATGTGGTATGCAATGCCTGTTGCTTGCAGGTTAGCTTTGCCAGTCTATCAGATAGTAACGCACATTCCTTTTGTATGTTTTATTAATGCTTAAATTAATCCTGATATGGTCCAAATTAGAAATCTTGAAAACACAGAATTTCAGAAGAAAATATGACATTTTCAGGTTGGACTCATACTATTTGAAAAATGTTGGCTAAAAGTCAATTATGTGGATCAAAGCAAAGACAGCTTGGATGGGGGCTGTGGCTCATGCCTGTAATCCCAGCACTTTGGGAGGTCGAGGCAGGTGGATCACAAGGTCAAGATTATCAAGACCATCCTGGCCAATATGGTGAAACCCCGCCTCTACTAAAAATACAAAAACTAACTGGGCATGGTGGCACATGCCTGTGGTCCTAGCTACTCAAGTGGTTAAGGCAGGAGAATTGCTTGAACCCAGGAGGCAGAGGTTGCAGTGAGCCAATATGGTGTCACTGCACTCCAGACTGGTGACATAGTGAGATTCCGTCTCAAAAAAAAAAAAAAAAAAAAAAAAA
The DNA here is from genome assembly GCF_001698545.2 of Rhinopithecus bieti. Lineage (NCBI taxonomy): Eukaryota > Metazoa > Chordata > Mammalia > Primates > Cercopithecidae > Rhinopithecus > Rhinopithecus bieti. The sequence goes on along the minus strand of NW_016814947.1, from coordinate 22,815 downwards.
AAAAAAAAACAACAACAAAAAAGACAGCTCTGCATACACTTGAAATAGTTGTCACAGCAAAAAATCTTATAGCTAGACTGATAAATTCATGGTTCATAAATATACTTTGTAAAATATTATAATATATAGATATATAAATTCATCAAATTATTTTTAATGTGCCCATGTTTTTCATTATTAAGAATTTGCAAATTATAATATGTTTAGTTAATACATTTTTGTGAAGCAATTATTTATTGCATGGTATTGCATAGATCTTGAAGAAGAGATCCAGTAAATAATACAAATCTTTTTCAGAGGCATCTGAACTTCAGTTGGAAGTGATTTGGAGGTAGGTTGCACCCAGATGGTTAAGGATTGCTTATGATGTATTTTCATCAATATGTCATATTTTTCATAAATATTATTTTAACATTTTCTACTTAATTAGAAAATATAAAGCTTGCTACTTCTTGTTTAAAAAGCAAATCTCTAAACAATCTTCTATGGAATTCAAATCTTATTATTAAAATTGTATTTGCTAAAGCTAACTGACTTCTGGATGACCCCAGCCCTGTACTGATCAGAACAGGGAGGAGAAGAGCTCATCCCTAAGTTGCCTCCCTCTCTACACAATGTCTGACATCCTAACATTTTATAACTTCATTTCTTTCCAGCGGCCTGGGCTTGCTGTGCTTCCACAATGCAAAGAGTTGGGTAAAGTAAAGTGCCATTCAACAAGTGTCATGCCTCTGATAATTGTAAGGGTTAATTAAATTGTGACATGATAAGACAAAATAAGCAGAGATTAGAGAATTTTAGAACTTTGTTTTCAACACAGTGTAAACTTAATATTCAATCTGCAATCACTATTATTTCAAAAACCACAGAGGCTTATCCCCCCCTGGGCATGAAGTCCTTTCACATTGAGACTGTGTTCTTCTTCTGATGGCTGACACTGATGAACTCTGACCGTAACATACCATTTAATAGTATCTAAAAAGGGATTTCAAGAGACAGCTTGGCTGTTGGAAATGTCCCTGGCTTAGTAACTTTTATGGTGATCTAATCATATGGGCTTGTTGACAATGTTTACGTACCAAAGTATTGAAGACTGATATCAGGACACTGTCACAAGCCAGACTAAAATTGAGGTGTGTATGCTTTGTCAAAGACACTGCCTGTTTAAATTATGTGGTTTCCAAACCTATGACTGAGAGTTAGACTTGATGATTAAAAGTTGTTTACAAAGATTCCTCTTGTCAAATACATTCATTGTCTTTTCATTGAATTCAGTATTACATGAAAGCGTTTTGGAATATTCTGCCAGTAACTCTGCAAAAATTCCAAATTCTTGTTTAGACACCATCTGTGCAATAAAAGTTAAACAATGCACATTACAGAAAAGTTTTATGGAAGTTTTTTTCCCCTGCTGCCATTGTTACTTCATTAAATAACTTAGATTTTTAAGTCTTTGAAGAGGAGTTTCATGTTTCAAAGTGTCAACCTTGCCTAAAACAGTATTCCATGATACAGCAGGTCTCTTCACAATCTGGTCCATTGTCTAGGAGCATCAGCCTCACCTGGGTCTTCAGAAAGTCAAATTCTCAGGTCCCAACATAGATAAACTGAATTAGAAAATGGTTGGGCATAAGAATGTATGTTTTTGCAAGCCCTGCAGGTAGGACGACTCACTATACAGATGATCATTATGCCCATTTACCTGTGAGGAGCTCTGGACTACAGCACTGCAAGAACCTCAGGGTACCATGATCTACCTAAAGCTGGAATTTCTTCCCAACAAGGCACCCTATGCACCATTGCTGAACATCTCCAGAAACATGGAACTCAGCACCCCAAAAGTAACTCATTGAGTCTTCAGAGTTCTTAGAAATGTTAAAAAGCATCTTCTGATTAGAAGCCAAAAATCTTTAAAACCCAGGTGATGGCCTACTCAGTACAGTTTCCATTCTTAGGTGCTTAAATCTAAACAACATGTTGTGAATTTTAGTTGAAAATAATGAGCAGATACATCATTTTATGCAAATGATCTTTCTCATATCTTAAACAATTTCTCCTGTCAGCCAAAATTCCATTTTAAAATGTGTTAGAAATTCACTCTACTAAGTTGCAAATGAATTCTGGTCCTCACACTTGACATGTATGAGGCCTTAGAAAATAATAGTCCTGGTGCCTCCACAGGAAGTGTGGAAGAGGGTGCCACTTTGAAAGCCAGTCTTGACTCACTGACATTGGTCATTGGATTGAATCATTTCAAGCAGCATTCCTCTTCCCTGCTGGTGTTACTGACAAAGGGTGTTTTTTACTTGTTTATTTTTGTTTGTTTGTTTATTTGTTTTTGAGATGGAGTCTCGCTCTGTTGCCCAGGTTAGTGTGCAGTTGCAGGATCTCGACTCATTGCAACCTCTGCCTCCTGGGTTCAAGTGATTCTCCTGCCTCAGCCTCCCAAGTAGCTGGGATTAGAGGCCCACGCCACCATGCTTGGCTAATTTTTGCACTTTTAGTAGAAACAGGGTTTTACTATGTTGGCCAGGACAATCTCGAACTCTTGATCTCAAGTGATCCGCACACCTTGGCCTCCCAAATTGCTGGGATTATAGGCATGAGCCACCATGCCTGGTCTGACAAAGAGTTTTAAATTGAAATAATGATGTTTAAATAATTTACTAACATCAAAAGCTTTAGAATAAATAATGTTTTTACTGGTTCACCAGCAAGTATACTTGATACAAAGGAAAAAATAGTTGGAAATCCAAAACATAAAAGTAAAATGATGATAAAACTTATGTTAAACCTTTTTAAACCCAAGAGTGAGTGGGACCCCGAGTGAGCAGGGTCTGGCAGCCTGGCAAGTCCACCAAGAAGCCCCTTGGTGAGCTACCATCATTGCTTCTGCATGAGCTTATTTTCTTCACTAGGATTTTATTGTCCAGTCCATAAATATGAATTTTACATACAACAATAAAAGGAGCCATAAATAGAAAAATATTTCTATAAGAAAAATAAATGGAAGTAATTTAAATGTATGCCTACTTGATAGAATATTTTGCTGTCCTTAAAAGGAACACGGGGAAGTGGCAGACACTCTCTTTTGACCACATTTGAGTCAAGGTCTTCTGACTCCTTTCTGACTAGGCCTCACCTTGGCTTACCTCATTGTCCTTGTAGAATCCAGTTTGAGCAAGAATCCTGGTAATATCCCTCATCCTTAGTATGTAACCTTCCTCCATATCCTATCACCTTGGCCTGACTGCAGCAAGGAGTCTGTCGAGTGGGACTGACAAGAATCCCCCTTGAGTGATGACCCCTCTTAGTAATTTTCCACCCACTGACCCTACCCTGTTCCTTGGCTGTAAACCCCCATTTGTCCTTGTATTCAGAATTCAGCTCACTTTCTCTCCTCCACTGCAGGACCCCATTGCAGTGTCCCTGCCTACTGTGATACTGCCCCTTGAATGAAGTCCACCTGACCACCTTTAACAATGCCATAAATAATGTCTCCCACACTCTTGGTGCTGTGGCTCAGCTAGGATTTGATTCATCACAAGCCCACCTCTGGCCCTGGGCCTCTCACCCAGGACCTGAGTGCTCACCTTTGGAAGCCTTGATCTCCACAACTGAATGATTGATTCACTGATGAACCTAATTCCTGAGCCAGTCCTCTGGGTGATGGCCCCTGAAGTGCAGTGAGAATGGATTTGCTTCTCAACTCTGCGTGCTCTGGAGCAGTATCCGAGTCTAGTCCCAGGCTTTTGGAAAGGCACCTGCTGGGCTGGAGGTCTTTCCTCTGGGCTCTTTGCTCCGATTGGGGTTATATGCATTCCCCAACTCCTAGACCTGGTCCTGGTCACGGAAATTCTTCCTGGGTAACTTTTCTGTCAAGAAGAAATTAATCCCAGAATCCCTCTCCCTGGGCTGGAAGATTGTCCTGTTTTTTTTGTGTGTGTCTTAAGTGGGAATCTACTGTCCATTGCCTAGGTGGACTTTATTTTTCCTGGCTTCTCTAGAACACTTGCTGCCTATATGCTCTTCCATTTCTATCCTCTTCAGTTCTTGCTAGGGTAATATTGCTGAGCAACTTCAATGGACTTTTTGGGAAACTTAAGATCTCCCCAGACTGACTCCCCTGGGACCTCTCCTTCCTATGTTTCCTCTCCTCCTTTCTCCTCTCATCACCTTTAATCATCCCATCCACTCCCTTGAATCCCTCCAGGTGCCCTCAAAACCCCTGCCTACTGCATTTGTCCATGCACTCCTGCCAGATCTTTCCCTACCTCCTGTAGCTCCTCAATTCCCTCCTGGGGATTCTCGAGGGACTCAGGAACCCTCAAAGGCAACTACCTGAAACTGAAAAGAAAAACAAAAGAGTAATTGAAAATAGACTGAATATTTTGTCTACCCACCATGACCTGCCTTAAACAAAAATACTGTTGAGTTGGTCTAGCAAGAATCTTCCCATTGGCTGTGATGTTTCTGCTTAGTAAGCTTCCATCTACTTACTCCCATTGGTTCCTTTGTTGTGAATAGTGACTTGTCCTTGTATTTGGAGTAAAGATCAATCTTCCCTCCTCTGCTGGAACCCACTGCAATAGGTCCAGCACCCATTGCGATCATTTCCTCTTGAATGAAGTCTGTCTTTTCACCATTCACAAGCGTCATTGAATAATTTTTTTTTTCTTTAACAGATGGCATTACTTAATTTATGTATTTATATAGTTATTTATCAGAAAAAGCAAAACCCTATGTAAATTAGTTTTGATTGCATCACTATAAAATGGAATTCGTGTATAGAAAAGGATAGAAAAAAATCAAGGATGTTTTAAAAGTATTTATTAGAACAGTGAAACTGGGATTGAACTTATGTTTCTAAAATAAAATGCACAATCCCTTAGCGCTATTTTTTTTTTTTTTTTCTTAGAACTATAGATAAATACACTTTCCATCTTTCAAGTCTTCATGTGTTAATTCTTGTGTCAGGCCTTCAGGGACCATTAGAGATCATGTGTTCAGTGTTTTTATAGCACATCCACAGTCAGACACTTCCTGATGGAGACCAAGATCCCAGCTCAGAGTACAGCACAAAAGACATGCAGAGGAGAGGAGAGTCAAATGTATAAAATCTACCCTTGCCATGTGGGGGCCACATGAGATGGTGCACCAAGACTGCAAAAGCCACAGCAAAGGCTACCCGCTGTGGAAATGAGGCCCACCTTGCAATCTCATTTTATGATTCGAATTCACACAACAGCCTGTATGAATTGCACAGCAGCCTTGTGTTACCACACTTAGCATATTTTTCCCACATCTCATTAAATGTTGTTAAATGTCCTCTTTGGGTAGCAATTTACATGAAGTTTAATTTGTGTGAGTGCAATATTGTATAACCTTCTCTATAATAAATAGAGAAGTGTCTCTGTTTATTATCTAGGTCTGTTCTTCATGTGCTGATCTTGAATGTCTAAAACGTTAGTAAGTAAATCATGTGTAAGACCTACATTCCCTATACCAATGATCTGTTTCCAGTTCTGTGACTTTTGTCCCTATTTTAGGTGACACTCACCTGCATTGCTAAACCTGCTTGGTATTCTCACTGGAGGCTTCAAAGTATTTTGCTCAAACTGTTGTCATCTCTTCTCCTCTGTACCCTCCCGTGGCCACCTTTCCCTCCAGCACTTTCCATCTTTCTAGTTGACACAACATCTACACAGCTGTCCAAGGCAAACCCTGAGTCATCTTCGATTCCTTTTTCTCAAAATTGACACTGAATCACTAATGAAGTGCAGTAAATTGTATCTCCTTAACTGATTAAATGTGTTTCATTCTTGCTATTCTTAAGAACACCTCCTTAGCTCAGAATCTAATTATCTCTTTCCTAGATTGTCAATACCCACAAAAGGAAAACTGATGATCATTTTCATGAATGGCACTGGAGAAATTGATTTTTCCTATGGGAGAACGAGAAACTAACCCTTAATTCACACCATGCTCAATTTGATAATCAATTAGTAATTAATTCAAGATAAATTATAGACTTCAATGTGAGGATAAAACAATAATGCCTCTGGAAGAATGCATAAAAGGATATTTTCATAACTTGGCTGGATTAAAATAAGACTAAAAAAGGGCTCATTACAATGGATTTGTGTTCCTAAAAAAAAAAATAAAAGAAAACAAACAAAACAGTTAAGAAAGAATAAAAAGGTAAGCCAAAGCCTGAGAGAAGAGATTTGCAATATTTGTCCAAGCAGTAGTGCCCAGACTGTATGTCTCAAGGTCAAAGAAGACAAGTCAACCATGTTTCAAAAAAACGATAGAGGAAATATTTGAATGGGCATTGTACAAAAGGAGATCTCTAAATGGTAAATAAGCATAAGAAAGTGTATTCAGTATAATAATTCACCAGGAAAATGCAGAGGATATTCCCTGATACAAAAAGATATATCACTACACACAGATCAGAATCCTTAAAGTTTCCAAGACTGTCAATACACATATTGACAAGATGCAGAATTTTCATACATGTGATGGTGTGTAAATTGATTAAACTATTTTAGAAAACTAAAATATCAGGTTCTATTTTCTAATGCAAAACAGTTACTGACTCTATAACCCAGCAATTTTATCCCTAGGTTTACATCCAAGAAAAATTAAAGTATATGTCCATCAAAAGATACATACCAAAGTATTTGTTGCAGCTGTACTGATAATAGCCAAAAGCTGAAAATAAAAAAAAAAATCCATCAAAAGAAAAATGAGTTTAAAAGTGGTGGAATATAATTAAATTCCATATAGCAGTAAAAGAGAACTACTCCTACATGAAAGGGCATAGATGAATTTCACGGACATAATATGGAGCAAAAGAGGTCAGACATCAAATGATACATTCTGGATTTATATGACTTTCAGGATCACGTATTAAAAATAAAAGATAAAGCCAGAAAAGTACTCATCTCTTTTCTCTGCAAGGACACTGACTGAAAGACGTACACTGTACAATTCTAAATGCTACAGTTGTTCTGTACCTCAATCTGGTTGGTGGATATACCAGGGTTTGCACGTGTAAAAAGTCAAAACATTTTATATTAAGATGTGTGCACCAAATTGTATGTATATTATATCTTAATAAAAAATTATAGCTGTCTAAATACATAACAATTTTAAAGACCTTCCTACTTAACTGCTCATTCCTCATTCTCTCACCAAGGAAATCTTTCTAAAATGCAAATCTGATCACGCTGGCCCTAGAAGTGTCTTCTTTTGTTTGTTCTTCTTTGCTGCTTTCAGACAGAGATTTTAATGAATTGGCCTCTGTCTACATCTCTGTACTGCCCTCTGCCACACCCGCTTTTGAAACCTACTGTGAGTTCTCTCAACGTAATTGCAGGTCCTCTCTTTTCTCCTGAGTCTGTCTGTGTCTTTCCAAAGCTGTTTCTACCTAAAACATCCTTAAACCCTTTTTCCAGCCAGAGAAGTCTATTTATCTTCAAATTCAGCTCAGGTGTTGCCTTTTCTAGGTGGACTCCTGGTTACCCTCCCTGACCATGGGTTAAGTACACAGGTTGATGCACATCTTACTTCTCCTATGACCTGTGTTTTTACATCCATCATCTGAAAACACAGAAGATAAGAAAAATTTCATTTCTTATAATGAAACTAGAAAGTACTTTGATAAATGCCATGGATTACGGTATTCTGTGACTATTCAATGCTCCAAGTTCTCATACAATATCTTTTACCTGTATCCACAAACCTTCTCCGTTGTCTTTGTAGACAGTAGGCATGTAATAAATATTAACTTACATAATGAGAAATTAAATAAATTGACAGTTGAATAAATAATTGATTTAGTAACTTTCTAACCTATCTCCCCATCTAAAATTTCTCTCTTCTCCAATTAATGTCTTTTTCTTTTTCTTTTCTATTTTTTTCCTTCTTTTTTTTTCGGAGTAGGCATCTTGCTTTGCTGCCCAGGCTGGAGTGCAGTGGCACAATCTAGATCACTGCAGCCTCTGCCTCCTGGGTTCAAGATTTCAAATGATTCGTGTGCCTCAGCCTCCCAAGTGGCTGGGGCGACACCAGGCATGCACCACCATGCCTGGCTAATTTTTGTATTTTAAGTAGGACGAAGTTTCACTCTGTTGGCCAGGCCAATATCGAACTCCTGACCTCAAGTGATCCGCCTGCCTCGGCCTCCCAAAGTGCTGGGATAACAGGCGTGAGCCACTGCATCTGGCCCAAATAATTTCGTATAGCTGTTTTAATTGTTTCTAAAATTGCTTATTCATCATAACTGTATTGACCATTTCAATGCTAAGAAATATTGCCACACTTAGTTCTTTTACATAGCTCAAGGCCCTTCTGTCTGTCTTCCTTTCCTCTAAACTCCAGCAAAGTGAATTACAGGCATTATTTCCCATATTCGGGCTGGGACTGTCCGGGTTCCTGGTGCATCCACTGCTTCAGTGCCTTTTCCTTCTCTCCTTTCCCAACCACATCATGTATCCAAACCCTTCCCACTTTATGTGCAGGACAGTCCCTGGTCATGGTTAAATTTCTCTTGCTTCCCAGTAGCTGAATAGTTTATGTCTGTGTGGTTAATAATGTGATTGTAGCATTATAAGTAGTTAAATGCCTGATCTTTTATACTAGTTTGTAGGCTGCTTAAAGGCAGGGTCTCCATAGTTTACCCTTGTATCGCTTCACGATGTCTACTGAGTCCCGCATCTACAGCGCATGAACTTCAGCACATGCCATGCAGAGAGCTGAGCACAAAGTGCAGTACTTCACAGAACCGTCACGTATATTTTTCAAGTAATACATCAGTGGAGGCAGAGTGGTTACTTTTCAGAGAAAGTAAAGGCTGAGTGTTGAATCTCCATGGGTAAGCATTGATTTGAAGAAGTGATCTATAGATGTCTATGGCTATTAGATATTAGCACACATATCCAACAAACAAATTAACTGCCTTGGGGCAAGTTGATGATGTGTATTGCACTTCTCGCACTTTCAAATCTTCAATGCATCTCGCAAACACGAATTAATTTCCCAGCACCCCAGCCAGGTAAGTGTCAGCATTGTGTGTCACTTCAAGCAGTGAATACAATGGGTTCATAATTAACCTAAGTTTGCACAGGAAACATGCTAAAACATTGCAGCAGGTGTAGGTCACTGATGATGGTGGTAGCACGTGGAGAAACAGAGAACTGTTTCTCGTTTTTATTTTTAATTTTTCTTAGAGATGAAGTCTCATTCTGTCACCCAGGCTGGAGTGCAGTGGCACAATCACTGTTCATTGTAGCCTCAAAATCGGGGCTCAATTGATCCTCTTGCCTCAGATTCCTGAGTAGCTAGGATGGCAGGCAAGTCCAGCATACCCAACTTGTTTTTAAAAATGTAGTTTTGACTAGTGGTCCTACATTTCTTATAATGAAATTAGAAAGACTTTGAAAAATGCCAGTGAAGGCAATTATAATAAGAAAGGGAAGCTTGCTTTTAATTGCATTATTAATAAAGATATTTGCATATTATTTGTAATGCTTTTTGTCTTCTTATCTTTTTCCTTTGATCCTTTCAATAACCTTAATTTAGACTATCTACCATAAGAATGTAGAAGTATGACTGGTTCTGACCCAGATATTGGTAGAATTTAGACAGCCCTTATAGGTATCAAATCTATCCTTTCCATTTGTTTTCCCAAAGCAAATCCTGCTAAGAACAGGAAAGTTGATTTTTTTTTTTTTAAACTAACTTCTTTCTTTGCCTAATTTTGTTTTACCAGGGAGGAAAATTTTAACCTATAAAATTGACCAGTTCTTACTTACACAAATTTCTTGACTGTTCTAACCATCCTTCACAATAAAATTCTCTTGTATTTATCTCTGGTTGAGGCTAACAAGGACTAGACCAGAGGCCTCCCTTCCTGTCCCCTTTCCTCTCCAGGAGGCATCACCCAGCATCTCGGCCATATGCGTGTCTTTCACTCTACCTGTCTAGCCAATATTGCAGTGACCTGTTCCTGAGCTGTATGCTAGAAAAGGACTCATGCTCACATTCTCCCATCATGCATCTATTCTCTAACCCAGTTGTGGCCCATAATATTAAATGAGACTCAAACACTGTCCGTTGACAAATCAAGTCAGATTATTGATTTTGCTTCTTTTTTTTCCTGGAGCAACAGAAAACAGAAGTTGAGTGTCATGGGATGTTTCTTAGAGAACAATTGGCTTCAGTTCATGTCTCAGCCCCAAAGGAGATTGATCAATTTTACTAATAAAACTTTGGCTGAATTCCATAGGTGTGAAAACTGTAGTAAGCGTCCTTTGGATATTTAGAAAAGGTCCTGTAATACTGAGAAACACACCAGTCTATCAAATAAACTGTCATTGAAAGGCAGAACGGGGCATTATTTATTCTGCTCTGACCTTATCTGTCTAACAGGAAATGGATTGTAAGGGGAAACACTTTCAAATAAGATTTTATAGCATCCTGATTTTTAAAACCCCAGTAGCAATACAACAACCTTATCAAATTTAGGTAAAGCTGTCAAAACTCATCATTTAAGTGGTAAACTTATGATAGCAACTTATTCCCAGATGCCATTCCCACATTCCTAAGGCTTCAGCTTCCCACCTTACTGGAGTCTGAATATTCTTTGTGAGTTCATTAAGGAAGTTCTGGAGGTCTGAAGATGTCATTTTGGAAACGTAGCTTGGCATGCAACTTTATGTTGACTCCCAAAGTGTTGATACAATTTTCAGGGTTGTGCAGAAAAAGAGGTGGCAGTACAAGATGTGAACTGGAATCACAAAAAGGAGCCCAATCCTGGCTCAGCGTCTCTGTCAGGTGACCTCAATTGAGTGGTTTAATCTCCCTGGAGACTCGGGTGCTTAATCTTTAATATGAAGGTGTGAAATTAAATTATATCTGTTTATAATTACATAATTATTGTATCATTATTACTGCTGGTACTAGTATCAGTACTACATTGAATTGATTATCAAATAATTTTAAATTATTTATTAAAAATAATTTTGAAACTTCTAGATGAACTTTGTGTTAAATTTGTTCTGTTTTTCAAGCAAATTGACATTTTAATTGAGAAATTGCTTACCTTCAGAAAGGATCTGCATGGACTGATTGATAATCTGGCATATATTAATTGTTTAATATATTGAAATATTGTATTTAACCTTATTGGAAAAAAAAAGTTGCCGACCAAAAGATTTATCAGTACCAATATAGAAGAGAAAGTGAACACAGGCACAATTTATTACTGATTAATCGTTAACAAGATTCACATGCCTATGAGGTAGCAGGAAAGGAAATAGAAATTTAGAACAAAATCTCACACAGTTCATATAGCAAAGCAGAAGAAAAACAATGGCTTCTCTTGTTTCTTCATGTATGTATCCTATACATGTCTTCAGATACTGCCCCCTCGCCCCCCGCCCCTGCCCTGATAACTCCAGAATTTCATTTTTACTCCATGTAGAGGAATTTGGCCTCTGACCTTGGAGATATCGCTACATTAAAAAAGGTGGAGACTGGACTTAATCCCAGGAGAGATTTATCTCTATTGCAAAGGTTACAAATGGGCTCAGTTTCACTACGTCTTCATTAAAACACTTGAATAAAGGGGAAAGGAGTTTTGCCCTTTTAAACAAAAGACATTTATATACACCCTTAAACTCTCAGAGTAGTTTATTTTGTTTCTTTGTCAAAATGTCAAAGAGAGTTTGTGATGGTTAATATATTAGGTGTCAACTTGACTGAGTTGAGAGCTGCCTAGATAGCTGGGGCAGTGTTGTTTCTGGGTGTGTCTGTGAGGGTGTTGCCAGAGGAGACTGACATTTGTGTCTCTGGACTGGGAGAGAAGATGTCCCTCAATGTGGATGGACACCATCCAATCGGTTGCCAATGCAGTTAGAATAAGGCAGGCTGAGGAAGGTGGGATGCGTTTTCCTGCTGAAGCTTCTGGCTCTCTTTCTTCTTCCTGTGCAGGACACTTGCTTCTGTTCCTTCTGCCCTTGGACATCAACCTAAAGGTTCTTTGGCCTTTGGACACTGGGATTTGCACCATCAGCTTCCTGGGGGCTCTCAGGCCTTCAGACACAGATCAAAGGCTGCACTTGGCTTCTCTAGTTTTGAGGCTTTCAGACTTAGACTAATCCACTACTGACTTTCTTTCCCCAATTTGCAGGCAGCCTATAGTAGGATGTTGCCTTGTAATTGTGTGAGCCAATTTTCCCTCCCCAATAAACTCTCTTTTATATATACATATATTCTATTGGTTCTGTTCCTTTGAAGAGCCCTGACTAATACAAAAAACAGGTACATAGGAGTGGAGCTTTGCTATAAAGATACATGAAGATGTAAGTGTCCAGGAAATCATCAATTTCTTCTAGATTTTCTAGTTGATTTAAGTAGAGGTGTTTATAGTATTCTCTGATGGTAGTTTGTATTTCTGTGGGGTCGGTGGTGATATCCCCTTTATCATTTTTTATTG
>NW_016814947.1:0-6784 GCF_001698545.2 Rhinopithecus bieti | reverse complement strand
TTGATGGGTGCTGACGAGTTGATGGGTGCAGCACACCAACATGGCACAAGTATACATATGTAACAAACCTGCACGTTATGCACATGTACCCTAGAACTTAAAGTATAATAATAATAAAAAAAAGATACATGAAGATGTGGAAGCAAGTTTAGGAATGAATAATGGGCAGAGGGTGGAAGAGTTTAGAGAGTGCAGAAGAAGAAAGGAAGATGAGGAAAAGTTTGGAACTTCTTAGAGACTGGTTAAATGATTGTGACCAAAATACTGATAGTGATATGAACAATGAAGTCCAGGATGAAGAGGTCTCACACAGAAATGGGAACTTATTGGGAACTGGTACAAAGGTCATGGGATTATGCCTTAGCAAAGAACTTTGCTGCGTTCTGTTTATGTCCTAAGGATTGGTTTGAGCTTCAAACTGGTAATTTAGGGCATCTGGTGGAAGCCAAAGCGGGAGCAGGCACATCACATGGCAAGAGCAGGAGCAAGATAAGGGGGTCAGGGTGTCACACACGTTTAAATGACTAGATATCCTGAGAACTCACTCTCATGAAGACAGCACAAAGCCATGAAGGATCTGCCTCCACTGTGTTTTGGAAGTAACTAACTTGTTTTTTATTTTACAGGCTCAGAGATGGAAGGCATTTGCCTTGTCTCTGATGAGACTTTGGACTTTTGAGTTAATGCTGGAATGAGTTAAGACTTTGGAGGACTATTGGGAAGGCATGGTTGTAGTTTTCAACGTGAGGAGGATATGGGATTTGGGAGGGACCAGGGACAGAATAATATAGTTTGGATATTTGTCTCCACGCAAATCCCATGTCGAATTGAAATCCCAAGGTGTGGCCTTCCTGACTATGAGTTCTCACGAGATTTGGTCATTTAACAGTGGGTGGCACCACCCACAATCTCTCTCTCTCTTGCTCCCTTTCTTGCCATGTAAGGTGCCTGCTTCTCCTTTGCCTTCCACCATGACTGGAATCTTCCTGAGGCCTCCCCAGAAGCAGATTACAGAGTTATGCTTTCTGTACAGCCTACAGGACTGTGAGGAAATTAAACCCTTTTCTCACAAATTACCCAGGTTTACACAATGCAATATCTTTAACAATGCAAGAACAACCCAAGTTGTGATTGTTCTATGCCTATATTTCATGTCTATAATGGGATTTCCTTTTTTGGGAAACAGAGGTTAAGTTGTATACATCTCAGTTCAGTTGTACTTTTAAGATTACTAATATTGAGAACTGTATCTTTCAATATATAAAACTATTTGTATTTCTCATTGAAGAAAAAGCCAATACTATATTCTACTGTAGCTGATGATTCGCTCAGATAAGAGTATAGAGGTTTTTTATCCGTGTATTTTTTTGTAACTGGATATGTAGTTTTTAAAAAAATCACAATTTTGATTCCTTCATTTGCTCTCAGTCACAGTGTTTTAGACTTGGAGAAAGGTTTTGGTGACCTGCAAAAAGATCAATTCTAGGCCTAAATTAATCTTATAAACCTTAGAGAAAAGATTTATTTCTAGGTTATCTGAAGGATTTTAATTTATTCTTTTAATGACGTGTTTTATGTCAGGTACTTTTTAAGAGCAGGTCTCATTTATCTGATCCTTTCTTATTGGAAAACAGAACAGTAAAATCAGGAAATAAAAAATTCTCTCATCTCTTTTACACTCCTACAATCAACTCACAAATATCAAGAATAATAATTTAGTAAATTATTTATGTTGAGATGGAAGTACTAACTCTATATCAAAAGCTCATTCTACTATCCTCCCCTCTATTCATTTATCATTTATTCACTGCAGTGTGGCTTTAGGAAAAGCAAATAATGGTGCACACACACACACCAAAGAGACACACACACCATAGAGGCACACACCTCCCCCATACACATATGCTAAGCACATACATCACATACATAAACATACACAGTACACCATACATATACCCAACATACCACACACACCCCACAGACACGCAAATCATACACAGACACAAACACACACCACACACAAAGAGACACACGCCATGCATACACCACACACACTACATATAGACACAAACCACACACATTCCCCCACACCACACCCGGACACAAACACACACCAAATACACAAACATACATACATCATGTGTATACCACACACACAATACACACACTACATATACACACAAACGACACACACTCCCCTCATAACACATGCAGACATACATACATACACCACATATATACACACACACAAACATACACACACCAAACATATACTGCACATACATCCTCATACACATATATACACACACTCTGCACATACCCCACACATACACACACACAACGAACACACACTACATACACCCACACGCACTACATACACATACACATCATAACACTATACCACACACCACCGCCACACATTCTACATTATACACACAACAACCAACACATCCTGCCACACCACACACAGCACGAGACGATGCTCACACACCATACATACATAAACTAACTACGCTACACCACACACACCCCACATATGCACACAAACCCCCCACAACACACACAGACACACATACCACACGCACATACACACACCATACATATCTCACACACTCCACACACATACACCTCACACACACCACATATACACACATATACACACAACCATCACACACACAAGTTACACATACCTCATCCTACTCCCTCTGCAGCTATAACCAGATCGTTTCTGATATCAGGATATTCTTATTGAAATGATGTCTGTAAGGAGAACCTTCAGAACTAGAAAACTAGGAAAGTTCTAGAATCTGCTTAGGATGGACACATTTATATTGAAAAGTATTATAGGGCAGCAAGTATTAAAACACAGTCTGTGATGGCACCCTTCAGACAGAAAGTTATATCCAGGCATAGGACTGAGGTGCTGGGAGGTGGCAGGTTCCTGTGTGGGGATGGATGGGCTGGAGGTGTGAGTCTTCCGGCAGCTGCACAGATGTGTTGACTTTCATGTATGTGTTAATTTAGAACGTGGCACTTACCTCTGAATCCTGTCAATATGTGTCAGAGAAGAAAGTTTTACACCCATCTTGGTAGAACTGATAGGAGTTCTACCAAGATTTCACATTAATTTTCCTTTTCTTTAATTAGTGATCATTATTTAATGTAACCACCTGACAAACTATTAACTGTAGTAAGTGTTTGGATTTCTTTGTTTATTTTCTTTTATTATGTCCATAGTATGCTCAAATTTGATTTATGAAAAAAAAATTCTGATTGACTATCAAATTTTATCTGCATTAAAAATTAAAGTCAAAGAGATTTCTAACTGTCCTCCACCAGAGAGGAAAATTAATGAGCCTTTATTTTCTAACTGAAGTATCTGACATTCACATTTAACCAAATTTAGTTTGATTTATATCATATTTTATAAGGCAAAGCACACCATCATTATTTTATAGCTACAATATGAAAGTTATAAAGAAAAGGACACTATCAAAGACTCAAGAAAGATGACCAATATATTATTGTTTTTAACTCTCACAAGAAAATATTAACCGAATTCAGTACAAAGACAGCTATGAAGAAAAAATAATAAAGGCTTTCTATAGCAGAATCTAATACCCTGTTAAAAACAGTGGTGGAACCAGACTGAAACTAGTGTGGTTATCTTTCATTTTTTTCAGGAAAATATTTGTGTATATACATATGTAACCACATCTGATAATGTGACATAATCATATATATCAAAGAGAAAAATTTGACCTTTAGGAGGAATGGACATTATTTTGTAGCTATCGCGTTAATGAGAAACACTAGATCTGGAGACTGTATCCGAGGGAATAGAGGTAGGCTTTGACTGTGAGGGAATTAAGAGTGTTTAATTTGGCTGATTCTTGGAGTCAGATCATTTGGTGGGACAGAAGAATATTCAAATTTGCTAGCTGAAATGTATTGAAAAGTATGCTAATGTTTGATTAAAGTTCAAGAGGTCTGGTGACCTACCCAAGATCCCAAACCCAAAACTGAATCTCAGTTAAAGTCTGATAATATATTATTCATATATATACATATATATACACACACACATACATACACATATATATCATATCATATGTGCTCCCTTTTGATTTACATTTCTAGATTTAATACTTGATTTCTTAAGGATGAGAATGTATCTGGAAAAGTTCTACCTACATTTTAAAGAAGAAAGTGGGCAATTCTGTAAGGCATTGGGCCTGAGTCTATCACTTACCCTGGTTACACTTCTAAAGTGAATGTTCCGTGCACTATGAATGCGGCAAGTTGGAATTAATGGTAACAACAAGTAGGTCTGCCCAAAACCAAATACTGATATTAGGGATGCAGCTAAAGAAAGTGAGGCATTTATTGCAGGGCACCAAGCAAGGAGAATTGGGCAGTTCGTGCCTAAGACGCAAACTCCCAAATGGCTTACAGGTAGAGTTTTTAAAGGCAGAGGTGACATGCAAAATCATAAATCAATACACCAAGGCTACATATGGGTTTTAGCTAAAAAGGCAGGACATCAAGAAGCGAGGGCCACAGGTCATAGGTGAAGTCAAAAGTTTTCTTATTCGTAATTGGTTAAGGAGCCAAAGCTTTGTCTAAAAATTTGGGGTCAGCAGAAAAGAATGTTGAGCCCTGGCTTGTGGGTGTGACCCCTTCCAGGTCCCTGAGGAAGAAATTTAGAACAAAGAATGACAATCAGAATTCAGTCCTCAGTTCCCGGTCATTTGGAGTCTACATGTCAGCAGACAGCATTTTCCATTTGGTGGGTTTTTCAATTTCTGAAAAATAACTCAGGGACATAAGATGTTATCTTTAGTTTCTCCAGGGGAACCAAGCATCTCCTCACTCTCACTTCCTTGGCTTTTGTTTTAAGCTAATTTTACTTCTTACTTATCAAGTTGCTCATTTGCTTCTCAAAGCTAGCGAGGTTCCTAGAATTCCCCTTGAAGAAATAAAGGTTTTCTTGTATTTTCATGCCTGGGTAGGGATGCGGTGCCCAGTCGACCCCTAAGAGGGGCCCTGCTCCATCTCAGAATCAGTTGATTCAGTGTCATTTCAATAAAAATATGTTAATAATTCTCTCAATAGACAGAATTGAGATGGGTTCAATGCCAAAACTACTGACCAGTAGCTCTATAGCTGTATGGAGAGAGCTTTCTAGTAATAGAACACAGGCACCATCCTTGGCCATAACCTAACTAATATCTTTATTCATAACCAAGGTGAAGATTTATTAACTCATCTTAAACACTGAATTAGGTAATTCTGAACCATTCCTCCTAGGAGAAATAATGGGTTAGGTCCCTGCAAGCTTTTAGTCACATTTTTGTCAATTAAGCGACATATAACTATGTTTTATGTGTGTTTCTGTTTAAAGAAACTTTATTTAATATATATTGTTGATTCATTAACAGTGAACTCACAGAACACACCACTGTCACTCATGCCTGAAGGAAGCTTATTTAACAGGCGTAATTTCTCCAAAAGGCACTTCACAGCCCTCTTGTGCTTAGGAACACTAGACAGCGTTTCAGCACTATACTTGAGGGCCATTTTAAACAGTGACATCGCCAACTAAAAATACAAAATTGAGAACAAATGTGGCCCTAAATCAACCTTGAAAAGGACACTTGTTTATAGCATGAGAGACGAAACAAGAAGGCAAAGCAGTTGCCTTGTTTGGCTTCAGCTGGGAATGTGTGCATCAAGCAACTCAAATTCTTTTCCCCTCTCTGCATGCCCACAGATGACCAGGAAAGTGACGTCAACCATCTGATTTCAGGGTTATAAATAAACTTTCGCCTGTAGATGAATTCACAAATACAAAGTCTTCAAATAATTAAGATCAACTGCATGTAAAATATGCCTACTTTATTCTCTTTGGCTCCACGTTATTCTCTTTGGCTCCACGTTAAAAATGATGTAAACAAATTAAAGTACAATCAGAGAAGAATGAAAATAGTAAAGATGATGAAAGTCCTGCAAAGCATGCCTAATGCCTAATGCAGAAAACTTAAGGAACTGAGAATATTTAACCTGGGGAAAAAATTTAATAGAGAAAAAAATGTGGGGACATGGATTTGTCTTTACATGTTTAAAATAACATTGAGTTGCCCTCTGTGCTTGGATTCACCTAAGGTCTCCTGACAACCACACTACCTCATCTGTGACTGAGTCTCTCACATCAGGCTGACAATCTACCCACTGCCCCCATCCCCTTTCACTCCAAGGAGGAGCAAGGTCTGGATCCAACAGGCTGTTCAAACACATCCCCTCTTCTCTAACAATTCATTATAAAATTCATAGCATTTCCTAAATGAAAATTACCTAACTGCTTCCTGATGATATTTTATTGAAGTAAGCACTTGCATTACACTGAATAAACTCCTCTGTATATACATTAAAAGCTATATTATAAAACTATGATGATAAAACTGATTTGCTTTAAGGTGACCCCCAGAGCAAATGTCAGAGAAAAGGCAAGTAGGCAAGGCAAAAAAACTTTATTTACAAGCCAATGTGAAGGAGGGAGCGAGGTTCACCGGTCTCCGGTGGTGGAGGCCGACGAAGTCGCTCCGGCGTTCTCGGGCGAGGTTCCTAGGTCCGCACAGGAGCAGGGGCCAAGGAAGTTCGCACCGGTGTTCTCGGATGAGGTTCCTGGGTCCCGCATACGAGGAGGGGGCAAGGAAGTTGGCTCCGGCGTTCTTGGACGAGGTTCCTGGTTCCCGCATACGAGGAGGGGCCGAGGAAGTTTGCT
>NW_016814946.1:146391-151764 GCF_001698545.2 Rhinopithecus bieti | reverse complement strand
GCTCACTCATAGGTGGGAACTGAACAATGAGATCACTTGGACTTGGGAAGTGGAACTTCACACACCAGGGCCTGTCATGGGGAGGGGGGAGGGCGGGATTGCATTGGGAGTTATACCTGATATAAATGATGAATTGATGGGTGCTGACGAGTTGATGGGTGCAGCACACCAACATGGCACAAGTATACATATGTAACAAACCTGCACGTTATGCACGTGTACCCTAGAACTTAAAGTATAATAAAAAAAAATTTTAAAAAAAGATATAATCAACATGATAAATAAAAACATTCATACTTCATAGGTATTTTCACATTTGAAAATTGAGCACTTTAAATAAAGCATTGTGTAAATCTTAAAACATTTTAACGTTTGCTTTTCCACTTAAAATAGGATTTGTGTTTTCTAAAAGATAAAAGTAAAATTTGATAACAATAATTAAAATGTTCTTTAATAGTAATAACTTTGCAATGAAATGAGTGTGTTTATTTGAAGAATTATCACTGATAATTGAGATTTTAAAACAAATTGAGTCTCACTACACTGTTAATTCAAGGAATAAGGCAAAAACTACTTTCCCATTAAATAAAATAAGGAATTATTGTATTAGCCCTGTATGCATCCCATTAAGGTGCTATGTTTATATATAACACACACACACACACACACACACACACATATATATAACACATATATATAACACAAACACACATGTTTGTGCCCTAAAAGAAGTATGACTGTGAATTAAAGAAGCATGTTTCGAAACAATACCTATTACTATTTGAATACATAACAATTTTAAATATCTTGTAATTCTCCATGCATTCTATGTGTACAGAAATAGCTGCAACACAAAAAAAAGTCAGCTATCAAAGACATAACACAAAATTTCAGGTATAACTGGTGGTATGATTTTATAACACAAACATATATGTTTGTGTGTGTATATGTGTTTTTATATATATATATGTCATTTAGATAAATATATATTCATTTACCTAAATAATATGTTGATATCATCTTCTAACAGAAATATGCCAATCCACTCTAAAATTAATCACCTAAATAACTGTGTCATAGGTATGTACAATTTAGAGAATGGAGAACGAATTATAAAAGCTAAACAAAAGCTAATTGATTTAATAGGGAAATGACTTTAAAAGAAAGAAAGGAAATGACGAATGGAAAATAATTTTTAAAAAGTAATAGATATAGAATTTTTTAAATTTTTGTGGGTACATACTAGGTATACGTATTATAGGGTACATTAGATGTTTTGGTAAAGGCATACAATGTGAAATAAGCACATTTTGTGGCATCTAAAAATCAAAACAATTGAAGTCAGGACATAGGGATTAGAAGACAAATCTGAAAAGGAATTGCAAAAGGAAAAAATGTACAGACTAAATATAGACAAAATAAAAGTAGTTTTAGCTCTCTGTACAAACTCTGAAAGGTGGTGAAAATCTACCACTGTGGGATGACTATAGTGAACATTAATATATTATACAGTTTCAATTAGCTAGTGAGTGTATATTGAATGCTCTCAACACAAATAAATTATGAATGCTTGAGATGTTGGATATGCTAAGCATCCTGATCTGATTACTATAACATTATATATAGCATAGTAAAATTAATTGCACATTACATATAGTGCAATTAAAAGTAATTGCAGAAACTGCAATTACTTTTGCACCTACTTAATATATCTATATATATAAACATTGGTATGCACCCCTGAAATATGTGCAATTATTATATGTCAATCTAAAATATGTATATTATTATTAAATACAAAAAGGGATTTCTGAGAATCTCAGCTTCTGCCTGTATAGGAGCATTATTTTATTTATGTTTTCTACTCCCCAGTAGATGTATATAAATGAAATTTACAATTCTGTTTGTTTATTACATTTATAAGTCAGGATTTATGCAAACATGTTAGATGCTTTTCACATTGGTGGAAATGGGTAGAAAATTGAACTGACCTCTGTATTAACATCTCACAATCTCATTTTTTCTACTGGCACCTAATTTAATAGCAAGACTAAATACAAGAACACGTCAAGCAGGATTTTCAAACAAACGAGATCATGTTGCTTTATGAACTGCAAATAAACAATTAATTGCATAATGTTAAAAGGAAAGATACAATTAGAGGAATGTAACTCCTTCAATTAAAATTTTGAGAGAACTACTAAGAAAGTGCCAACATCATCTACAATTCTACTAGTTTTTTATTGCTACTGGTATATAATTGTGAATTATAACTCTATATAAATAATTTGTAATGAGTTCCATAATATCAATAAAAAATTTAGGCAATCTGGTGAAAAATTCATATCAGAAATCCGCTATTTTTCAGTTTTGTCATATATGTAAGCCCATTTACAAACAGTCTCTAATAAATTCAATTACAAATGTTAATTACATAACATCTTCCTGAGTTTGTACTTGTTCTCTCTGCCTGAACTTTTTATTTTTAATGTCACTCTCCATTCTTTGCCTGTGAGACATTCCTAGTTATCTTTTAAAACTCTGCCCAGGAATCTCAACTTTTATGAATCACTTGCTTTGATACCTGTATTAGTCTATTCTCATACTGCTATAAAAACATACCTGAAATGGAGTAATTTATGAAGAGGTTTAATTGACTCAGAGTTCCACAGGCTCTACAGGAAGCATGGCTGGTTTGCCTCAGGAAACTTTCAGTTATGGTGGAAGGCGAAGCTGAAGCTGGCACATCTTCACATGGCAGAGCAAGAGAGAGAGAGTGAAGAGGGAAATGCTACACACTTTTAAACAACCAGCTCTCCTGAGAACTTACTGTCACAAGAACACCAAGGGGGAAATCTGCCCCCGCCCCTGTGATCCAATCACCTCCCACCAGGTCCTTCCCCTAACATCGGGAATAACAATTCAGCACAAGATTTGAGTGGGGACACAGAGCCAAACCTCTCATACTGTCTTATGAGAAAGAGACATTTTTCTATATAGTTGCTATCATTTATAAATCCTCCTGTTTTTTAATTATTCTTTTTAATATTTATGTGCTTATATTTCTAGCTCCCCTAATAGACCATAAGCTGCTTGAGATTAGTGAATGTCTTTTTTGTCTTTGATTCTCTAAATGCTGGGATATGTTATTGAATGGAGTTGAACCTAAATGATGTATTACCTTTTTGAAGTTTTTTGAAAGTCTTAAAAGTCACTTGAAATATTAGCAGGCATTATATTGTTTGCCATCAGAAGAAAATAGTTAACATATATTGGCCTAATACTTCCAGTCTACTCTAAAGTGGGTTAAGCCAACATTTAATATACCTACTCAAAATCCTTCTGGTGTGGAAGACTAGAGTGTTATATCTAATATTAAAGAGAACAGTATTTCTCTTAACTGAACTGACATGGTGTGAAGCCTTTATTTGAATTGGGGTTAGGACAGGAAAAGAACGGTAGTAAAAATCCTCTTAGAATACTGTGGGGTTGAGTTTTTACTAAGAGAAAGGGCAAGATGAAAGCAGTTTTAACCAGAACTGTGCTATTTCCACTATCTTTCTCCTTCTTTTGGTTTTTGCTATGACACACTTGATTCTTAATTTACTCATCGCAGATTATAACATATATGATAGAATAGGAAAGAATATTGGAAGTGAGAGGAAAATTGTATGCTCTACAATTTAGAAAAGGGTATTTTAAGAATGTTTGAGTATAGGGTAGGGTTGAGTCTCTGAAAGAGACTTAGCATATTAAAAGGGAGGGGAAAGACAGTTATTTCAATGGAAGAGAATTAGAGAAAAAAGAGCAAATGAATAAAAAAAAAGTTTAAAAGAAAAGGGAAAAAAGGAAGCAGAGAGATGGGAAGATAAGATTCTTAAGATGGGGAATGGTGACAGCAAAGTCCCTAGGCATCAATGATTCTAACTTCAGTATTCCACTTACAACCACACAAGAAATATAGGCAATTGGGAGTTAAATATCTGTTAAAATAAGTAGCAGCAGGAGGCTTAAATCCCAATATTCTTGACCTTTTAATATAAGATTCTCTACACAAAAAGAAGCTGTGAGAAAACACCACAAGAAGATAAAAAACATCAGTACAGAAGTGAATAAACAGTGCCCTTCAGTTTATTTTTGTAAATCACTATTGACAATTTCAGTGAACTGGATTTGATACCTCAGGATGGAATATACAGATTTATCTGAAACTCTTGACTTCACTAACATAAGAATTGAGATTCACTGTTTTTAAACTTCTCAGAGACAGTGGAATTTTGAGTTTATTTTTTAAATGATTTCCCAAAAGTTGTCTGAGTGATGAAAAGTAGGGCCTAATTTAGTTGAATTATCATCATAATAAATATAGTAGTTCAAAAAATGTCAGTCAAAACTCTGTGCTGATATACCTATAGGAGGAGTGGTTTTATAATTAATGGCACATACTAGATACAAGTGATTTTACAGGCAAGAGGCCTTAAAGAAAATTCCCAATACATAAGAGTAAAACCCTTCCTTTGAGAGGATAATCTACACTTCCTAGATTGATAATAATTTCTGAAACAGAAATTAAAAATCTGACTCTCCATCAGTTTTAAATAAAAATTTTACACTAACTAGTTACTGTATTTTAGGACGTTTTAAACTTTCAATTTAAAAGCATCATGCCATCAAGATGCATGTAATGATAGCATTTGACAATGATAATGATAATATAAAACTTCAAACTATTTTTATAAATTATTCAATGGTTTATAATGTTATACATTTATTTCTGTCTCTTATGTAAACAGGACTTTTGTGGAAATTGAAATAAATATCTATGCAAATCTGAATCAGGGACAATTGTGTCCTTCATACTGAGAAAGCACTTATTTCTTCTGATCACATGGCCCTCCATAGAAAAGGGAACTTTCTTAGACATCACAATACAGTTGAGTAGCCACATGTACCCACGTACCTGTATAACAAGTCTCATTGGTTTTCTTGCTTATTTTTAACATTTCAGTAATACATTGATACTGATTTAGGAGTGTCTTATAGAAAGCAATTTATTTTTATTTTTTAAACAAGATCACTTAACAATTTAACACATATTATAAAAGAATAACTACTTTAGGAATATGTTTTGGTTAGGGAGTCCCTTAAATTACAAACTAGAGGAAATCGTCTCCATAAATAGCAAGCCATTTTTTTATCCTTAACCAATTCTGCTTGAGTTGTCAGAGAACAAAACAAAACAAAATTTAAATAGTGATCTTTATCACAAATTGAGAACACTAACTTTATTCTCAAGGCAAAACATATTTTGCTTCCAGCAAAGAGCCACTGGAAAACATCAACAGCCACAAACAAACAAACAAACAAAAAACA
>NW_016814946.1:88422-146228 GCF_001698545.2 Rhinopithecus bieti | reverse complement strand
CCAAAACACACACACACACACACACACACACACACACACACACACACACACACGTTTGCAAAAGCCCACATCAGCCAAACAAACAAAAAAAAAAAATCCTTTTATACTAAATGTTTAAGTGATAGCAAACAATGAAAGGCAGTTAATTCTCTCCTACTATTTACTTATCTCCCCTCAATAGATAAGAATAGTCAGCAATCCTGCTTGAGTAGCATACAATTAAAGGTTAAGCTTTCTCCTTGGGAGACTGTGATGTGCAGGCAACTACAGTCTTTGACATCAACCATAAGCACTCTTCTATTTTAGTGATGTGAGAATAGCAAATTGTAATTGTATAATACTATTTATTGATCTTTCTAGAAAGAAAACAAAAACATGTTTGCTTTGTGTTTTTAAATCCCTGGCCAGGTGCCCTAAAAGAAGTATGACTGTGAATTAAAGAAGTATGTTTCGAAACAATATCTATTACTATTTGAATACATAACAAGTTTAAATATCTTGTAATGCTCCATGCATTCTATGTGTACAGAAATAGCTGCAACACAAAAAAAGTCAGCTATCAAAGACATAACACAAAATTTCAGGTATAACTGGTGGTATGATTTTAAAAGTCCAGAAAGTTGCATTCGACACTTCTAGGCTGATGAAGATCTCACTTAGGAAAAGTACTTAGCATTTCCTACTAACTTAGCAGAAAATGCTCTCCTTGGAAAACAACCATTGTGTAAATGTCTTCTAATATATTAAAAAAGATGAAATGATTATTAGCTCACAGTCTATATTTGTAACGGTATGCCAGATTTAAACAACAACAACAACAACAAAAAAAAAACCCTGTAATCTACAATGATTTAAGAGATCAGGAAGAAAATGAAAGTATAATTAGGGTACGCTTAGGTTTTATTTCTTAGAAAAAAAATACATTTTATTACCAATTCTCATATAAAATCCACACTTTGTACAGAAACTAGCTATATTATTATCTATACTGAAATTATCTGAGTTCTTATGAAAAAGATATCGAGAAAGCATATTGAAGTGTTCCTCATTTCAAGTTTCTTAGAGTTTTTGGCTAGAAAAAATGGCAAACACAATACGTCCTCAGTTAACGTTGTCAGTAGGTTCTTAGAAACTGTGACTTAAGCAAAACAATGTATAAAAATACCAGATTTTTTCTCAACATTGTAAGAAAATGATGTGGAACAAAATGATGTTATTCAAGAACCTGCTGTATGTCCTTTTGCTTAAAGTCACAGCTTCCGAGAGCCTATCAATTATGTTAAGGACTTACCATGTGACATTCTTATGATAAAAGTTGACAAGTTTAATGGGTATATTTGATGTTTCATAAGTATACCTGGTTAAATTTTTTACTTTAAACACTTATTCTTTGATTACTCAGTTAAAAAACACATATGAAAAAGAAAGTTATATAAATATATGATTGTATATACTATTTATATAAAAAATTAAAAATTAAAACAGTAGAGAGAAATTTATGGAAAAAGAAATACGTGGTAAAATAGATACATATGAAGAAGGGAGGAAAATAGGTTAGTGTTATGTATATGAAGCTTCAAATGTCTTTTATGTAACTTTTTTCTAAAGAGATCTAAAAATGTCAAAATAGTAATAATAAACCTAATTAGTTTGCATTTCCCCCCACGTTATTCTCTACTATTTTAAATATTACAAAATAGTAATAATAAACCTAATTAGTTTGCATTTTCCCCACATTATTCTCTACTATTTTAAATATTATATACTTTTGAAAAGGAAAACAGTGAAGTAAATGCCCAATTTTACTAAATCCAGTAAAAAACTTTCGGGAGATATATTTCAAATTCAAAGAGTTTAGACTTTCAGAATGAGTCCTGAGTTAAATGCCTTCATCAAAAATATAGGAAAATCAAAAATCTACAACCTAACACCTAAATATATAACAATACAGTTATATATTTTATAACTATATTTGCATTAAAGTGTGAGCAAGACAGAAAGGAAGACAACAGCAGTAAGTGTAAAATTATTTGAGAACAAAATTGTATCAGTATCAGAAATAACAATTGTAAGAATCAGTTCCCTTCCACTACAGATGTATACGTTTTATTTCGTCACCCAAAGTTCTGTGTAGAACATTTATTCAAATATCCAGCACTGTGTACATGAAATTTAGAAAGGGAGAAGTAAAGAGAGGCTGGATAAACTTTCTGAAGAACTGAAGCATTGTAGGTTTCACAAATTTCCTCTGCAAATTTAACTAATGAGTATTTAACTAGCAAACATGTTTCCACCAGTGCTTCTTGTCTCTGGAAGAATATCTGCTGACCCCATTATCTTTATCACACAGTATTTGCCTTCTCAATATCTGTATCACTATATCACATCACATACACATTGAGTGACTTTTCTGGTTTGGGCTAATTTTTTTGTTGTTCAAACTGTTATAAGATGGTCAGCGCTTTCTAGGCCCTGAAGCATGTATTGGTCAGAATTCTTCAGAGAAACAGAACCAAAAAGTTGCATATATGTATATAGTGAGATTTATTGTAAGGAATGGGCACATGCAGTTGTGGAGGCTGGAAATTCAGGGTGCAGGGCAGGCCAGCAGGCTGGAGACCCAGGAAAGAGAGACAGTTTGAATCCAAAGGCAGGCTGCTGGCAGAGTTCTCTCTTCTTCCATGGAGGTCAGATTTCTTCTATTAAAACCTTCACCTGGGCCGGGCGCGGTGGCTCAAGCCTGTAATCCCAGCACTTTGGGAGGCCGAGACGGGTGGATCACGGGGTCAGGAGATCGAGACCATCCTGGCTAACACGGTGAAACCCCGTCTCTACTAAAAAATACAGAAAACTAGCCGGGCGAGGTGGCGGGCGCCTGTAGTCCCAGCTACTCGGGAGGCTGAGGCAGGAGAATGGCGTAAACCCGGGAGGCGGAGCTTGCAGTGAGCTGAGATCCGGCCACTGCACTCCAGCCTGGGCGACAGAGCGAAACTCCGTCTCAAAAAAAAAAAAAAGAAAAAAACCTTCACCTGACTGGATGAGACTCACTCCATACTATCGAGGGTCATCTGCTTTACTGTAAGTCTACTTACAAATGTTAATCTCATCTATCAAAATACCTTCACAGAAACATCTAGAGTAATGCTTTACTAAATATTTGGGTATCTTGAAATAGCCAGGCTTGATACATAAAATTAGCCATCACAAGTAAACACATATTTCAATTACAACAGAATAAAATTTTGGGTAGACAAGATGTATGTATACCTGTTTTTAGGCAAAGAAAACTCAAAGTTCAAAGAAAGATAGTAGAAAGGAAAGGAGAGAATATGCTAATTGGCATAGGTAACCAACTGAAAACTAAGACTCTGAAAAGCAACATAAGAAGACATTTATATTTCTATACTTATGCAGTAGTACTTTTCACTCCAAAGTTATCCAATTAAATATTGAAGGTAGATTGCAAACAAAGTGGTTATGGATGGTTTACATATTGCCAGGCATTTTTCACTACATTAATTATGTTATGCTAGTATATAACACACTTCAGGGTGTTAAGGTCTTAGTGGATATATCATGTGGACTTTGGCATATATATCTGTATATTACATTATTTATAACCATGATATGCTTACATATTTGAATATTAATTTATTTAAAACACTTATAAATGTTTCCATTTTCATACCTGCATCACAATGATCTTCATACTTCTTACAACCTATAAATTTTAAGTTACTGCTTTACCTCTTTTGCTATAAGGGTTAAAAACAGTATAGTGTATTAAATTAAGTAATGTATGCATGGTGATCATTATTTAAATAGAAAATGTTTCAAAGATAACTTTTCATCAGACATTTGCTTAAAAAATAATGATATTGAAATAAAAAGTGCTTCAGTTCTAAAACCAAGTCTGAGATCATAGGATTTAAACAACTTGCATTCATCTCTTACTGTGGGATCATTACCTGCCCAGAGCATGGAAGAATGAAGTCTCTGCCTAAATGCTTTAAGGACATTTTATTTCTATTTCTGCCATAACCCTTATCACATGGATTTTTTTTTTTCTTAGCTATTCTTCCAAGAGATTTTGAACTTTGACACCTTTAAATTTCCAAAACACTGCACACAGCACTTTTAACATATAGTAACTGCTTAATAAATGTTGGGTGAGTGAATAAAGCAATAAGAAAAATGACAATTATCTTTATTTGCTACTACTCATATTCCATAGACAAGTAAAAATTAAGATTGATATATGAAACCCAGAAGTGATTCAATCTAGAATTTTAAATTTGTTGTTGTTCCTATCATGAACCTATTATAAAGGGAATTTTAACAAACAAATGAAACATAATACAAAACAAACACAAAAAATGGTGGCACCCTAGGCCACCCCTTGTGAGGTTGCTTCTCAAGGGACTCCGTGTACCACTGTGACTCCCAAGAGCAGGTTAAAATTTACGATTAAAGACTAATTCCTAAACCGTACAGATAAGATTCCTGAGAAAGAAAATATTTGTATGAAAAGACGAAGGTCACAGACTTAAATATTTATATGAAATGTCCAATGTCACAGACTTAATTCAGTGGCTGAACCCAGGCCTAGAACTAGGATCATCTGATTTAGTCTCTTTTCGTTGTCACCATGTCTATCATAGAGACTAATCATTTTGCAAAATGTAGCTTCCCTATTTATTTTGGAATAAAATTAAATAAATTTTAAGGTACAAAACATTTCATTCTTATTTTAGGAAAAAAAAGACATGACCATTTTTCAGCCAAGAGAACTTTTCAGCATAGTTCAAATATATCAGTTGTGTTGAAAGAAAATTCCTTCAGGCTATTCTAAATGCACAGTTCATGACTGATTTCATCACTTCCCTTTATGTCATAACCTCATACTGAAAAATAACTTCATTTATTCTAGGTGCTGAAATTATTTGCAAAAAAAAAGTATTACAATGGCAGAAATTATTTTTCATTTCAAAGCACTGAAAATTTGTAGTAAAGAAATTTCTTTAAGGGGGAAGGTACAAGAGTGCTACACAAATCCCTGTATACAGACTGGCATAGATTCATCACAATTACATTCTGAAGACACTTTCTCTTTGCTCTCTGCTTGTTATGCTTGCATGCCTTTTCTCTTGGAGGCAAATGCCACATTTTTAAAAAACAGTCTCAGCTGAAGATTGTTATCAATCTTTAATTCACAAGCTACACATATAATGTTCCTAGCCCACAGGTGATGCTCTACAATTACTTGTGGAATATAACTTTAAATAAATTATAATGAGTAAGTTATTGCTAAATTATACCCTTCCTGAGGATGAGACGTCCCTTAATCAAGTCAGCTAAACACTTAGCCTTTCTTGTGTATGTAGATGAAGCCTACATCTTTCAGTGCACATAAAAGTAATATATTTTCTCTTCTTATATATTTATTCATTCATTCTATGCATATTTACTATGTATAATTACTATGCAAGGTACTGAGCCAAATGACTCAGACATAAACTTTGCCTTTAAGTTCCTTACAATCTAACACATAAACAAAAATAATTCAATGGAAAATGTGAAAAGTGCTATATAAACAGCATAACTAATGTAGCACAGGAATTCTTTGATGAGAAGGCAGTTATTTTTCACATGGGTAAGGAAAAGGCACAGAGTTTAAGCCAACTGAACTTGGTTTTAAAGAACAGTCTGAAATTGAGGTGACAGTAAACATAGAGAACAAAACATTACAAACAGAAAAAACAAAGTGACCAAAAAAGTGACCCGAAGGTAAGAAAACCTAGAATATATAGAAAATATAACAAGAAGCTCATGCCAGTTGTAAGGAATGTTGAAAATGAGCCTAGAAGATAAATTGAAGAGAGAAAGATACACATACACATATAAATAAATGTGTGAGAGTATGTGTAAAGAGAAAGATAACTATTTAAGAATTTTAGGCACAAATATTTCACAACATACCTGTTATTTAAAAAGAAAAATGCATGTGTGTCTAATTTAGATAAGAAGAGGATACAGGAAGCAGGATGACTAGCACTTGTTATCATAACATAGTTAAGTTGTTATCATAACATGCCAGGACAGAAGTAAGCAGAAATGGAACCTGTGTTCCCTACTAATATACAGTAGTTTGTATATTGCTGTAATTTACATATCACTTATTATTCCAAACATAAGGCATAACTGTCATATCATATAGATCCCAAAAGTGATACATAGATTAGATCTTTTGCTTTAAAGCCACACCTCACACATATCTTTTCTTTTTCATTATGTAGGTTGATATTGAGACCTTTTCCCCTGAGTTCTGTATCCTCTACACTACCTAGTGTATTCAGTGAACACCAACACTGTAAGTTTGAATTTAGTAGAAAAAGACAGTTCCTAATCACCAAACTTGACTAGTCTGTCATGTATCAAATCTTACTTTTAAAAGGGATTTCGAACTCATATATAAACGATTCAATACTTTTTTCTGTGCAGAATTGGCTGTTAATGTCAAATTTTTCATGGGAGTGCATTTTCACATTCTACTAGAGCTACAAGATCCTAAAGGAATAATGGAAGAAAATTAGAAAATTTGGTTCCAAATACGTATTGTATAATATTTCATATAAGCCTCTTATGTTAGTTTATTTTACATTATTTATAATTTTCCCCTACTCATTTCCAAAAATGCTAGAGGGTTTTTTTTTTTTTTTTTCTGGGAAAGCTGCCAAAAAAGTTCATTTTATTGCTTCCATTGAGAAACACCTTTAGCACTTTAGAGAGAAAGCTTTTCACTGAAATATAATTTAGCAACTTGGAAAGATGGGAGAAAGTTCTAAATTTTTGACATATCATCCACCAACTGATATAACCCATTTCCAAATATATGAAATAAGCAACCTAAGTAAAAGATATAATCTTTGCAAACTGCTCATTTAAAAAACGTGACAAGTGGCAGTAGTTTGTCTTTTGTAAAAGAGAAAAATTGCTGTAATTAATCAATCAAATCGCAGGCAGCAATAAGATCACACAATTTACTATTGCACACTTTCTAATATGAAAGTGTGACCTAAAGTTTATGAGGCACTGTCCCTTCACAAGCATAACAAAATTCACCTGAGGTGTATTCTTGAGTTGCATGAGGATGCATTTCGCTCTTCCCCTCTCTCCTACTTCACTTCCTACCATTCCGGTACTGCTTTCCAAACCCTACCTACACCATGGTCTCCCTCATTTCCTTGAGCACATTCTCCTCTGCATTTCAGAGCATTCTTCCATGTTTCTATTCCCTCTTATCGGAACGCTCTTCCTGTGCAGTTTCCCTCTCTCTCACACCTCATTCTTCTGATGTCTGATCCAGTACCACTTCCTCAAGGACATCTCCGCAGGCCCAACACTAGGTCTACATTATATGCCCTCCTGATGGTGTACTTCTCCTTCTTGCATTCTTCCCAGTTGTAATTCACGTAATTGATACTCTGGTGGGTCATTTGAGGTACACAGGAGTATTAGAAAATAAGATTTTCTCTGAATATAAGAATCCTGGAGTGTAAGTTTCACAAGAACACGGAAATGTCTCTATTGTTCACCCGGCTCTTAGTAAGTGAGTAGTGTTTTGGCCATAAACCTCAACAAATACTTGCTCAATAAATGCATTAAAACATTACTCCAAATGAAAAAGAAATAAAATTAGAAGTATCATTTTATTTCACATAAATTCTAGTGCCTTTCAAAGATATGGGCTCTATTAGGATTTTTCTAATTTAAAATAGTTTTAATGAATAGAAATTTAAAGTAGTGCTAGATAAAATTAGTACTAATTTTCATTCCATAATCATGAAATTGTAAAACATTAACGGCTAGACGTACAGTAGAATCTTAACCAATTAGGAAAACAATTACATGACAGTTAAAAATCAACCTCTTAGAAATGATTTTGTTTTAATATGCTAGTTCGGTTTTATCTGAGTTTTTGGGATAACATAATATGTGAATAATTTGAAAGTAATCCAGAGACATTTCAGGAGTGCAGATTTGATGAGAATTTTCCATGCCGTATAGAAACCACTGTGTTTGCATATACATAGCATTCACATAACATTTTTCAGAGGTTTATAAAGGTAATAATTTTAGTTATATTTATGCTTCATTTGATCAATAAAACTGTATTTATATGAAGAATCACAAGATTTTTAAAGTTGAAAAAATTTATATAAGGAAACTTGTAAGAAACTAGCCAAATTTATCCTTATGCATAATGCTCATTTCCATATAGTTAAGTAATTTTCTCTGTATTCTTTGCTGATCAAGTAATGAACAATTAATAGAGTTATCAATCCAGGTGACTAATAAGTGGAAAGAACATATAAATCTAATTATTTTGTCGTTGTTTTAATTTGGGAGAGAAAAACACATTTATGACTTAGACACTCAAATTTTGTAAGTAATAATAGAACAAACAATGTGTTATTATTTATTATTCATATTTCTCTAAAAAGTCAATTATCTATATGTCATGTACTATTATGACATTGCACTGTCTATTTAAAACTAAGAGGCATTTTTGGAGAAATCTAATTATGTTTTGGCTGTGGCCAAAGTGTACATGCTGTGGTTTAGTGCACACATATTTGCAATTATATTCAGTGTTGCAATATTGTCTTTGAGCCATAATCACTATTTTGATTTCAGTAAGAAAGAAACAGTCAGTGGTCTTAATTTTTTAAGGACAGTATAATTTAGCTTTATTAAGTCATATACTATATTTTAAAAATCTCAAACACAGCTTAAATATTTTCTACTTGTAAAATACATCAAAATTTGAGAGGAAAATTAAAAGGTAAGCTGCAAAATTTAATTTCTGGATGATAAAAGCCTTTCACAAACACTAGGTAACTCTCTTCAACAATGCACATTCCTAGGTAATATTACTCATCTTTTTATATCCTCTAATATAGTATATAGAAATTTTAAAACATAAATGAAATAAATAAATCCATGTCTTTACAATAACTTTGTATGCATAATAGTAACACAATGAATATGTTTCAACATTTGCATTAAAATTAATGTGATGCAATAAATATACATTGGTTTTTGATACTTATGTACACATATGTATTCATATACACATATGTGAATATACTTATGTGAGGCCATACTCTCTATGAACCCATTCTCAGCTAATGACTGAGCAAGACAGGATTAGCAAGACAAGTCCATTTCTAAAAGATGTAAGACTCCTCTGACAGGCAGCTTTGGCACGATGACTCCCTGCTGGCCTGGCCAAAGTTTTTAAAAATCTATGCTTCATCAAAGATTCTGTCAGTCCAACCCTCCTTCCTTCTCTCCCCTCCTTCTTTCCAGGGATCAGAACTACTTCAATGTTTGATGATTCTTCCTGCCTTCTTTATTTCCCTCTCCTTCTCTCACAGGCATTTTCCTAATAAATCTCTTGCATGATGAATTCTGACATGGCATTTGCTCTTCAGAGAACATGATTTAATGCATGTATACACACACACACACACATACACACACACACACACACCACATATTCATAAGTAGAAAATCACACATAAGTTACATGGATACATAGAGACAGACTGACAAGTGCATATGTGTATGCACACACACACACGCACGTCAGTCTACCTCTATGTATCATATATAGAAACATATATATATCATATATATGGTAAATATATATAGTGTGTATATGTGTGTGTGTGTGTGTGTATATATATATATTTGCTATCTACTCATGAGCGGACAGGTGACAATTCACAAAATATTGTTAAGTACTTCCAAATACAAGTTCTCACAAATTGTTATTATGTGTATTAGTCTCACTTTCATGCTTAAAATAACACAGAAATCTTCATTAAAAATTTACATTAAAAACCTAAAAGAGGGCCGGGTGCGGTGGCTCACCTCTGTAATCCCAGCAATTTGAGAGGCCAAATTGGGTGGATCACCTGAAGTCAGGAGTTCAAGACTAGCCTGGCCAATCATGGCCAACATGGTGAAACCCTGTCTCTACTAAGAATACAAAAATTAGCATGGCACAGTGGCGCATGCCTGTAATCCCAGCTACTTGGGAGGCTGAGGCAGGAGAATTGCTTGAACTCAGGTGGCAGAGGTTGCAGTGAGCCAAGATCGCGCCACTGCACTCCAGCCTGTGTGACAGAGTGAGACTCTGTTTTTTTTTTTTTAAAAAAAAAAAAACAAAACAAAAACCTAAAGAGATTTACTCTTGCTGAATTTGCTAACCAAAGCATGATAGAAAGGCAATGTTGACACTAATAATAGAGAACATTTCCATATGTACTATATAGAACACTTACGTGGCATAATCAATATTATTTTTATTAAAACTTTCACTGTTAGGACATCTGTGTTCAACAGCCAAGGATATAATAGTAGCTTTCCACAATTATGTATGCCATTACACTACTATACCTGTCTTTTACACTTACACATCCTTGGCTTTTTACAGTTCTGAATGGATAATAAATGATGAATAAGTGGATGAATATGTAGTGACTCAACATTGTCTAGTAGAGTCTCACATTCATAGAAAAACATGGTTTACAGCGGAGAAAGCCAGATCGCAAGACAGCCTAATCCTGGATTTGTTTTAGTGCTTATCTGGCTATATTACAAACATCTTATCTTGTGACTCTCCCAAAGTCTAATTTTCCAGGCTCAATTTGCGATGAATACTTAGGCTCTTTTGATATTTGGGCAACATAGGATTATTCTGTGAACATATCCTTGTGCCTAATTTTCCTGAATTATCCCTCAATGTTTTCTTAGTCTGAATGTTCCAAATTGTCAATGTGTCATAATTTAAGCCTGAAACCAAAGATGAACTCCACTATGAAGCACTCATACATATGGTTGGTGACATGGGTTCCCCTTCTTTATAACATTCAAAGGATTTGCTTCTATTATGAGTCTATCAAATTCTGTATATTAAAATAATTAATTGTTTCTACACTGAGCACATAAATTAAAAAGTGGGAAGTGATTGTACCTTATTGAAATTCTATTGTATGTGTGTATCTGCATGCTGTGATTTATATACCATAAAACAAGGTAAATGCCTAGTGGCCAAATAATTTTTCTTACTCTGTTTTATCTTTCATAATATTGGCTTCAGCTATTCCCTGTCTTCATTCCCTTAGATGAATCATTTCTAAATTGAGCGTGATTCTAGACAAATTATGATGATTTAATTAATATCACTAACATTTAGAAGTACCTGCTTTCATGTTCCACCCAGAGTACATCAGTCTGATTCAAACACGTATTCTCCAATTACCTGTGGGCGCTGTACTCAGAACCGATGTACATTCTTTCTTTATCAGCTCCACGGTCAGGCTAGTCTCTTCAGTTCAAGTTCTACTCTCTAATTCCCATAAGTAAGAACTTATAATTAAAGGCCTAGGGCAGAACTTACATGAATTATGGTGCTCGACAACTGCAAAAGTGCATAGCATTGAAAGGTGCTGCATATGTTTGTTAAATAACGTTTCTTTATGAGTGAATTGAATAGAAACAACTATTTGTGTTGTATGGTCACAGTAATAAATCTAAATTACATTTATTTTTAATTTAAATTTATTTAAATAATTAATAATGAATTAAATTATTTTAATAAATTAATTTAAATTTTATTTTTCAATTTAAATTATTAACACATTTTTGCACATAAAAACTTGATTGACACGATCAACATAAGAGAGACATTTTAAAAGAGATTATTGGAATACCATTAAGAATATTGAAAAGCACTATTCACATAGCAAAGACTTGGATCAACCCAATGTCATCTGTGGACAGGACTGGATTTAAGAAAATGGTGGCACTATACACCATGGAATACTATGCAGCCATAAAAAAGGATGAGTTTGCGTCCTTTGTAGGGACATGGATGCAGCTGGAACCATCATTCTTAGCAAACTATCACAAGAAGAGAAAACCAAAACCTCATGTTCTCACTCATAGTGGGAACTGAACAATGAAGATCACTTGGACTCGGGAAGGGGACATCACACACTGGGCATATCATGGGGAGGGGGGAGGGGGAGGGGGAGGGATTGCATTGGGAGTTATACTGATATAAATGACTGAACTTGATGGGTGCAGATGAGTTGATGGGTGCAGCACACAACATGGCACAAGTATACCATATGTACAACTGCCGTTATGCTACATGTTACCCTAGAACTTATAAGTATAATAAAAAATAATAATATTATCAAAAAAAAGATATTTGACAAAGCCTGCATAACATATAAGTAGAAAAATCAGTGAGAAAAGTAATCTCTTCTGCTAAAATATGCCATAAGCCCACTCATAACAAATACAGTTTAAAATAAACAAAGGAGGCTGAAAATAGAGGATTGGGCACAACCAAGAACAGGAGAATACAATCAAATGAGCACTATAAATCAATGACTAAAACAGGTCTGTCCCTGAAAATGATGAGGTAAAAATGGACCACTTTTGCTTCATGACTTCTACTGTTCATTGAGTTGGATTTCTCTTTTCCTTTTGAGGTTTTAACATTTGATTTCTACTTCTTTTTCAACTCCTAAGCAGACTTTTGGCAATCCTAAAGGTAATTATGAGGACATGCTTAACACCTCTCCGCATTCAAACTTCAGGAAATTTTACCTATTCATTCCACATTATAAATTCTGCATCTATTATACCAGGCACAAGTATAGGTACACCAGAAGATGAAATATAACAATTTTATAATCACGATATTAATAAAATTTTTTGTTTTTAATGCAAAACTACTTTTAGATATATATACATAGATAGAGCTAAACTATTTGCTTCTAAGACAGTGAACCACATTAGCAAAGTTGAAAACAAGCTGGAATTATTTTTCATAATCGACATATTTTATACAATGATAAGAATTTAAAACTCTGAATCAAGTGAATTTGATATATACATACATATTCCTGTGAGCCAGATCCTAATTTCTTTTAATCTAATTGCTTCTCTGAAATTCAAGCAGCTTTGATGCAATTGCTTTGATAAAGGTCTTTTCCAGAGGAGTCGCTTTTCTCCTGACTAAATTACTCACACTAACTCTGGTGTTCTAAACGTGACTTAATTAAATATAATTGTAAGAAGAGTTAATGAAGCTTCTAGAGATTTCCTGACTGTTCTGAATTATAAACAAATTTGGCTAAGTTATATAATACATATATATATATATATACTATATATAAATCATAGAAAAGGTGAGATATTTGATTATAGCAAGTAAAAAACTTGAGTATAAGGTATTAGTAAAATTAAGAATAAATATGAATATTTTTGCAGTTATGACAAATAATTATTATTATATGAAGAGTGTATACAAATGATCACAAAATACTGAAGTTCCAAAAAGAAATATTTTAGAGGAGAAAGGCAAATGTATTTTCCAATTATGGAAAAAAAATCTCGACTCCAGTAATCTCCATTAATACAATAATTTGTATTTCACTGGAGCTCACAATGGAATACTATTTTCAACTATCATATTTTATTCAAACTATAAAAGATGAGCACCAAATTCAACAGAAAAGTAAGGCTGTGAACTGGACGTTTGTCTATCTTGCTGGCAGCACTGCAAGTTATGGAAATCAACTTTGCATTACAAAACAAAAATTTAATGTTGAGCCTCTTTACTCTAATGATCCCACTTCTGGCAAATTATCCTAAGGAAATAATCCAAATATGGTAAAACCTTACTGACATGAAGATCTAAAGCAATCTTATATGTAGTAGCAAAACCCAAGAGTAAGTCTACATAATGTATAATTATGGGAGAAATAGCTAACTAAATCAAGTTACCCAATAAAATATTGCATGATAAGTTCTAATTACATTTATGAGAAATAGGTAATAATGTGGAAAATATCATAATAAAATGTCAGTGTGGAGAGAGATTATCTATTACATGAGCAATATGACTGCAATAATCTTTATAAATAAATATCAAGAATGAAAATCTAAGGCTCCAGAATATTGGAAGTGCTTGTGGTGAATAATGAGATTGAAATTGATTTTATGTACTAATTCCTTTAAAACATGTTCCTGTTAATTAAAATGTTTCAATAAAATATTTAAATGTGTTTATGCTTTTACCCAAATATATCTTACATAAT
Organism: Rhinopithecus bieti; assembly: GCF_001698545.2. Taxonomy (NCBI): domain Eukaryota; kingdom Metazoa; phylum Chordata; class Mammalia; order Primates; family Cercopithecidae; genus Rhinopithecus; species Rhinopithecus bieti. The sequence continues at coordinate 132,042 of NW_016814946.1, read as the reverse complement.
TTTTACCTCATTTATTTGATTTTAATAANTATTGCATGATAAGTTCTAATTACATTTATGAGAAATAGGTAATAATGTGGAAAATATCATAATAAAATGTCAGTGTGGAGAGAGATTATCTATTACATGAGCAATATGACTGCAATAATCTTTATAAATAAATATCAAGAATGAAAATCTAAGGCTCCAGAATATTGGAAGTGCTTGTGGTGAATAATGAGATTGAAATTGATTTTTATGTACTAATTCCTTTAAAACATGTTCCTGTTAATTAAAATGTTTCAATAAAATATTTAAATGTGTTTATGCTTTTTACCCAAATATATCTTACATAATTTTTACCTCATTTATTTGATTTTAATAATTTAAACTTTTGGAATTTTCATAAAGTCCTAAAATAAAATTTTCATAAATTTCATACAATTAAATTATTAAAATCAAATAAATGCAGTAAAAAATGTCTCTTCCATTTATGTAAATTTTTTTTTTTAGATATTGATCTTAATATGGTTTAAGTACTTACGTACTATTTTCCTAACTGGAATAGTTACTTAATTTGTATATAATTTGGTAGGGAGGTGATAAAACAAATATCCTTTACAAATCAATACTGCTTGGGCAGTGGTGGCTCACGCCTGTAATCCCAGCACTTTGGGAGGCCAAAGCAGGAGGATCACTTGAAGTTCCGAGTTCGAGACCAGCCTGGTCAAGATAGTGAAACCCCATCTCTACTAAATATTAACTGGGCATGGTGGCATGTACCTATAGTCCCAGCTATTCAGGAGGCTGAGACAGGAGAATCACTTGAACCTGGGAGGTGGAAGTTGCAGTGAGCCAAGATGGTACCACTGCACTCCAGCCTAGGCAGCCTGGGCAACAGAGTAAGACTGTCTTGAAAGAAATAAAAATGAATAAATAAATAAATAAATAAATAATCAATACTACTACTCTACAGGAAAGAAAGCCTTATCCGAGAATGTCCTTGCACTGGTCATTTCATGTAAGTTTACTTGGCCATGAGGTCTTGTGTTAGAAATGCTTTATTATTTGACTATTTTTCAACATAAGTGATATGATTTGAATATTTGATTCTCCTCCACCCCAAATTTCTGTGTTGAAATTTTAACCCATAAGGTGATGGTATTAGGAGGTGAGGCCTTTGGAAGGTGATTAGGTCACAAGGGCAGAGCCCTTATCATTGGAATTAGTCCTTTTATAAAAGGGCATTCAGAATGTTAGCTTGCTTCTTCCACCATGAGAAGACACAGCTAGAAGGTACTGTCTGTGAACCAAAGGGTAAGCCCTCACCAGACCTGGAATCTGCAAGCACTGTGATTTTGGACTTCTCAGCATCCAAAACTGTGAAAAATAAATTTCTGTTGTTTATAAGCTATCCAGTTTATGGTATTTTGTTCTAGCAGCCCGAATGGACTAAGATAAGAAGTTAAGTACTCTGAGAGCCAGCTATTCATAAAGCAAATATAGGAAAATAATAGAACTGTGTGGGCTGGTGAAACGACAACTACTACTTGGTTTAGGAAATAAGTATAAAGGGACTCTAGTGTGACTCAGAAGAGCACTTGACACCCTTCAGCTGTTTTTCACTCACACAGATGCACACAATCTGCCCTCAGAAGGTCTGCCAATAGTTTGCCTTGGGAGGTGTTACCATAGCCATTTCTGAAGATAATTTTATTTTCCTTTTCCTCTAAGGGGTCTTAACCCTTTATTTCATTGGACTAGTTTTATTCACTTATAGAAGGAAACCACATACACAAAGCAAATCTATTTTTGAGGTCTTGAGGTAATGTATTATCACATAAATACAAACTGGAATGTATTTTATCTAAAGTTATTTTTGCAAACCCAGTGCATTACTATCTGCAATCTTATTTATGGTTGTTTTAAAATATTAAAGTAATATCACAGTTATAAAAGTACTTTTAAGGAGGAAAAAAATACATAGAATCATAGGATTCTGAGTCAGGTAATCTAATTTAGTGTTTCTGAACCCTTGCTGACTAGCTGAAGTGCTTAAAAACAAACAAACAAAATTGTCAGACTTGACAGCAGATCTGTTGGATAGAATCCAAAAAGGGATAGTGCAGGAGCAAATCAAGGAATCTGTGTTATTTCAAAGGTTATCAGGTAAAACTTGAGAACTTCTGCTCTTAATCATTCATGCAGAGCAGATATTCTCTGCATTTCACCCAAGTGGTCCACCAACCTATGCAAGGTGTTGCAATGGAACGGGCTATAGTCTTAGTAGTAACTCTACATAAGTTCTCCATGAGTCAAGTAAATATACAAAATGTAGTGGACCTAGAGCCACTGGATAGTAACTGAGGAGACCTCAAAAACAAGTTCCAACAGGATGTACAGCTTGGGGTTCACTCTAATGGAGGCTAGCTAGCTTGGATTCAGATTGAATCTCCCATATCAGAGAACTTTACAATAGGTCTTCTAAAGAATTCATGAATGAGTTTCATAAGAGAGCCACACAGAAGTCTGCAAAGCAGAGAAAGCAAATAAATAATAATATTAGTAAATGTTGAATAAAGATACACTTAGCATTTTCTGCTCTCTCTTCTCTGACCTAACATACTGGAACAACTATACATCAAAGAGAAAGAAAAGACATTTATCTCAGAGTCAGACCTTGTGGTATTTCTTTGACACTCCAATTTGTTAGGGTCTCCATTTGTGGTCACACCAAGAAGAGGTAAGAACATACGATTTAAATCAAATATAGGATAAAGCCAGACATGGAGGCTCACGCCTGTAATCCTCGCACTTTGGGAAGTTGAGGCGGCCTGATTACTTGAGGTCAGGAGTTCGAGACCATCCTGGCCAACACAGTAAAACCCCGTCTCTACTAAAAATACAAAAATTAGACGAGCGTGGTGGCACAACCCTGTAGTCCCAGCTACTCCAGAGCTTGAGGCATGAGAATCGCTTGAACCTGGGAAATAGAGGTTACAGTGAGCCAATATCGGTGCCACAGCACTCCAGGCTGGGCAACAGAGGGAAGCTCCATCTCAAAACAAACAAACAAAAAATATGGGATGAGAGTTTTATATGCATTTTAGTAACAAAACATTAGAAAAAAATTAAAATGTGTTCACAGTGACATTAAAGCATGGGAAATGATTAACAATAGCAGAGCTACAAATGTTAATTGGAAAAAGTTTAGAATTATGCACTAACCAAGGTAAGATTATTCAATAAATAAATCACAACACAGTAATGCAGCCTACCTAAGACAGAATTTGTTACTTGGGGAACCACACCACACTGGGGCTAGTCTATATCATAATCCCCTAGACCTCTTCCCATGGCTTGTTCCTAAACCAGCTCCCTCCTATGTTCTTCTTGTTTCATGGTTTTTTGGATTCCAAGGTAGCACCTTACATTTACCCCTGCTATATTTATTGTTGGATTTTCACTATTGCTCCTTTTGAATACCAAATCTGTTATTTTACGTATCACTTTTTAAAACACTCTTTCAGCTTTATATAACATGAAAGTTTAATGAAATCTCCTTCAATATCTCCATGGCTGATACAGATACAGTTTTCAAACAAGTAATGTAAACTTCAGACAAGAGCCTTGAACCTTCCACTGGAAAGCGTCATCCTTCACTTTTATATTCTGATATGGTACTTGTAGGGTAAAGGCAATGATTGTCAGGAATGATGCATCTCAATTGTTTAGCAGCATGACATTGTGATTATAAAACTAATTCTAGGGCAAGAGAGTCTGGGACTCAAATTACCCATCTGCTACTTGCTGGGCTCATTTTACTCATCAATACAACAGCAAAAATTAAATCATCTACTTTGTAGAACTGTTAACAAGATCAAATGAGTTAAGAGATGTGAAATAACTTGAAGAGTTTCTGGCATGTAATAAGCCTTACATAAATATTAACTACTTTTACTAGATGATGAGTGATCATGACTGGCTAAAGTCTGGATACATGATGTCTGCTACAGTTGCCTAATAAACAAAATCCTTTCACAAACAAACAAACAAACAAACAAATATGGCATACGTGACAAAACTTGTGATTTGTTAAGTCAATAATTTCTCATAGATTTGTCTGAAAAAAAAAGTCTTCACTTTTTGAGAAAATATTTATGTTTGTTTAAATACCAAAAGTGATACCAAAATGTTTCAATCCTCCAAAATGTATAAGGGTAAAATAAACATCTAAGTAAACCTGCTGTCCACATGTGCTAATTTTTTTGGATATATTCTGGCATTTGTCATTTATTATGCTGCAGCAGAGACTTTTGTAATGATATTTAAAAAGAAAAGGCAAATACCCCCTTTTTATGTTATATTCATGGTATGCAAGACACCATTGTTGGAGACGAGGCAGTATATATTGTGACTATCTCAAAGTACTGGCAATAATCTAGAAAACTAAATGTTGATATTGTTTCATGGGATATTACACGAATAGATGCACGGGGACATTGGTAAAAGAATAAGCATTCATGTATCTGTAGATTTTCTTCTTGAGGGTTAGATCAGATCAAATAAGAGAATTCAAAAATACAACTTTCTCCTAGAATAACTGGGATTCTTCAGTTAAAAGAAGATGCTAGTTAAGTAGATGCCATGGTAGCCAATGAACATGTGCCTGTGGCTACAATACTAGTATAGAAACACACATACACATACACACACACACACACACACAGAAGGTAAACTGCCATATAAATACTATTTTATAAAAATTAATAGAATTCTTATAATATAATGCCAATATTGACTTTAGATGCCTCATCACATATACACTACGAAATAAAAAGAAAGAAAACAACAAGAAAATGAGTGTTAGATATTAAAATAAAGGCCAGAGACTATGGGAGCACAAAAAATGTATGCAGTAAGATGATAATCAATCATTGTATCTGAGTATATGCTTCAAGATTCCTGGCAGCCTATTTTTCTTTTAATGACAAATACATCATACTGTCCCTCTGCTTTCTTTTTTTTTAAAAATAAGTGTAAGTTTTGTGTGACATAGTTGGCTTAGTGTTTAGACACACAAACCTGCAGTTGTATAAATTGTATCCTGATTTTAAAAGGAAAAGAAATGGTGAGATGTTCATGAAATTTATTGACAAACATTTTTGTTATTTCCGGCATATGTACATATAAAATAACTACAGTGTCAATGATGGAAAGTCATAAGTGGTCTTAGGAAATACTTAACAGCCTTAAATACTCTTGGAAATTATTTATTGTGGCACACTAAGCCCAGTAAAAGTCCAATGAATAAAATCAGAAAAATTAACTTTAAAAAAAGCATGTAATCTTGACTCAAGAAAAAATACTAGTAAAAAGAGTTCAAAGAAAGAATTTAGGACCCTGAAACTAATATTGAGGTATAAATAATTTTAATAAGCAACATCTAGGCAATTTTGTTTTCTTCAGGTATTAATTCTTAAAGTGGTGGTTTACCTTGAGCCCAAGCAGTCCAATGTATTGGAGTCTCAATATCCACAAGTTGCCATGTAGATGTAATATAGAAAGAAGGAAGTATTAAATATGTTTTCATGTCTGAGTAATACCTTCTATATATTGATTTTGTTAGTGAAATCTTTGAGGTTAAGCAGAAAAGGACATATGATAATCAAATATCAGCATGTTAAACATGTCGATTCCAGAACCACTCAAACATTTAATAATAGTACTTTAAGCAGTCAGCTGGGCCCAGTAGCTCATGCTTGTAATCCCAGCGCTTTAGGAGGCCAAGACGGGCAGATCACTTGAGGCCAGGGGTTTGAGAAGAGCCTGGGGAATATGGTGAAACTCTATCTACAAAAATTAGCTGGGCGATTTGAGGCACACCTGTAATCGCACCTTCTTGGGAGGCCAAGGCATGAGAATCACTTGAACCTGGGAAGGGGAGGTTGCAATGAGCCAAAATTGCACCACTGCACTACAGCCTGGGCTACAGGGTGAGACTCTGTCTCACAACAAAAAATAAAAATAAGTATTCCGAGAAAAATACAAATGAATCTTTTTTTTTTTTTTTTTTTCAGATCACTTGAAGGTAAAATGCTAGTACTAGTCCAATTTGTAAAAGGTCAGTGCACCGAATTTTTATTTATTTAGAATTTAAAGAATCTTACAATTTAAAGTAAAATTTCTCTTTAATTGGTATAAGACCCACATCATTTAAATACAAACATCTTAGTCAATTATAGACACATAGTTTATAAATTAACTAGAATCTGTCCTTCAAAAGTTACTCACTTTTAAAGAATTTATACATTTGGTTGAATTGTTTTAAAGTTGTTATAGCCAAATCTACAGCTAAATCAAACTTGTTAATATGTTTTATACTACTATATTTAGTACATAAAACATTCATTACATATTATTTCATATGATAAAGATTATACACATAATTTTAAATAAATATGCCACTTATTGGCCCAACAGACATTATTCTTGTATCATAAATAAATTATTCCTTTAATAAATTATCAAAGTATCAGGCATTTAGGAGATTGTTTTCCTTTGTCTTCAATATTAAATATATGTAGAAATAAGTCTAATATGTCTAATACATATTTAACACACTTTTATAGCTGCATATATATATTCATATACACAAGCAACCTAAGAGAGATTCCATAACCATTATTAGGCAATGTATTATTCTGAATAATCTTCTAGTGGATAGCACTTGTTCAAGACTATCTGTACACTTCATAGTCAGAAATAGAAAATGATACTTATGTCAGTTAAATAAAGTCAAAAATGTAAACAAACAAACAAAAAAAGCTGAGAAAGTTTAAATAGTAGTAGTATTTCATAAATAAAATAAAATCAGATGCCCAGAAATATGTACTGAAATCTTTAGCCCTATAACACCAAATTGATTATAATTAAATATTGAAAATAGGAAAATTTCAAGACTTTATTTATTGCCACATCTTTAGTATTTTGAGAAATTTGTAATTAATTGATACAAGAATCCCTGAATTGTCGGTAAGGTCAACAGTTAGTGTTTTCATATTTACTTAGTTAAATGTTTGTTGCCCACACACAAAAAGTGTATTATATAACGATGGTTACCTGTACACATTGCCATTATTTATCCTCTAAGAATTATTAATTTAAAAGCAACTGTGAATTTAATAGAATAATTTTGTGGTACACTTTCATAGCAAGCAGGATCTACCATTGTTAGTATTCCTTTCACTATGACAACATGACATATAATCCCAAATTCTCATTAGTCAGCAAAACTTCCTTGTGAAGTCTCGTATGCCTGCTATTATCTTCTCATATGGCATACCAATTCCAGTTTCTTAAAACTATACCAAACAATCTCAGATACAACAACAAAATCTATCATAAGGTCCAAAGGAAATGCAAGGATTAAAAGAACCTAGTCTGTCAAGCTACTCTGATAAAATCTCTCTATGCAAGTCCTGACAAATACATACTATGTCTAGATGCTTCCAGTGATGGAGAACAAACCACCTCTTGAGGCAGACAATTCCAAAATCAATCATAGAGAGTTCTTCCCCACAATGAGTTAGTCTTTCTCACTACAGTGTCATCCATGAACCCTCGCACTCTTCTCTGCAATGGCATGGAAAACCTAAAGTACATTTTATATGAAAGCTCTGAAAGTTCTTGTAGAAAAATAGTGAAAAGCTTTTCTTCTCTAGGCTCAACATGCTAGCACCTTCAATAAGTCATCATACGTTGTGATTCACATAGTCTCACTCTGGTTTCTTGTATTCCAGACAGGGTCTAGTTCCAGACAGACTCAAGTAGGGTATGACATAAATGAAGAAGAGAACTATTATCTACTCTATTCTAGACGGATGAATACCCATGACACTTGTAGCACATTCTTCCACTGTAAAAGGCACATCTATCTTCTTCACATCTCCCCAATCATCTCCATGGATACAGCTTCCAGTTAAGTTTGACCCTTTATGTTTTGAACAGTTACATTTTACTATTTTCTGTCATAAACTCCTTCAATCACAAAAGTACACTCAGTTTGAAATAATTTATATACCCTATAGGGAAACTTGTAAAATGTCCCAAGGATCTTATTAACCCTGCCACTAATAAAAACACAAATCCAGCTTGGTGGCCCAGGAACAGAAAGAAACCTCTAGGAAAACTGCAGATGGGATGCCAACTTACATAGGGCTCAATAAATACTAAAAATGAAGAGGTACATAATCCTATGTAAATAAAACATAGAAGATGTACTGCTATCATAAACACATAATAATCTTAGATATAAATATGAATTTTCCTACACTATTTAGCCTTTAGAGTGTAAAAGTAAGAATGCTAACATTTGAGCTGTTGAATTCCATTCCGATGTGATCAATGACAGCAAGTAATTTTCTACTTTTAAATACTCAAGTTTTCTACAGCATTATAGGGATTAAAGGTTGCTAAATTTTCACATGAGCATTTTCTCACATATCCAGTAGGAAATACAGTTGAGACTTCAGAGAGACCTATTGAATTATATCTATCTATACATCATATTAGTTTCCCTTTTGGAAAAATTTATATTATTAGAAAATACTTTACTTAATTTGCTATTCATTTTTCAAATATATTAAAACTTACTTAAACCATCAAAATTGATATATGTGAAAATTAAATGATATAAAATTACCCTACCTGTATTCTATTTAACTGACCTCCAAAGGAGGTCAGTATATCTTCAAATTAAGCTGTTGTCCTTTCTAGGCTCTCCGTCTTTGACCTAAATCTATGACACCTATCAATCTCATTTGGATTATCTTTTAAGTCCTGTGGTCTGACTTTAACTGACATTAGAATTTACCATAGGTGCAAGGCAAACAGCAGAATCTCAAATGCATTGTTAGGTTATGTTTAATGCCATTTAACAGAACATTGTTTGAAAAATAAAAAAGCTACTTCAAATCCTAAATATACACATACTCCTTGATCCAGTCAGTCAGGAAGTGCCTCTGTTACACTCTACAAACTTACAAAATTGCTTTGGCTGGACCATCTTTTGCTGTGCTGCCATCAGGGACTACAGGTAAAAAAACAGTTCATGAAAACTACTGTAGAATCTCCTGAAAGGATGCTGCTGAGAATAATTATATTATGTCACACAGTGTCTGGAATAGCCACTCTACTTGGAAAATTTCTACTCTGATATCACTACCGAAGAAAACTGAGAACAATATATTATCTCAAAGAATAACTTGTTTCGAATTTATGGACAGCACGAATTGTGTAACAATTCTGAAGTGGGTTTATAGAAAATTGAAAGTTAAATCCATGATCCAACTGTGTAAAGTATATGATATGCATTATTGGCCTAATTCTATGTTCCTCGTTTTTATTTATTCTTATTTTTGTTCTTGCTTGCTCTCTTTTAATTTTCATTAAATATGTGTATGTTATCTTTTAAGGAAGGTGACAACCTAATTACTGATTTGATAAATTAAAATAGGATTTTAAGAAAGGAAGATAGAACAAGGTATCTGAATAGAACCCTCCAGTATTCATCCCCCCCACAGGAACACCTACCTACATAAGAAAGCACCTCTATAAGATACAAAAATCAGGTGATCAATCACAGTACCTGGTTTTAACATTATATTGAGGACGAAGGCACCGAAGAGGGTAGAAAGACAGTCTTGAATTGCTAACGCAACCCCTCCCCAACTCCCCAGCAGCAGGTGGGGAGAGAATCTGTGTGCTTGCAGTGATTGTGCTTGCAGTGATTGTGGGACTTTGCGTTGGAACTCAGTGTGTCTGTTCCAGCAGAAAGCAACATGGGGCAAAATTCAGCTGACAGCCACAGAGGAAGCACTTAGATGAGACCGAGCTAGAGGGGAATCATCCATCCCAGAAGTTGGAACCTAAGTTCCGGTAAGCCCCGCCACCACAGGCTAAAGCATTCTGGCAACCTACATAAACTTGAAAGGCCATCTAGGCCACAAGGACTGCAATTCCTGAGCACATCCTAGTGCTGTGCTGGGTCCAGAGCCAGTGGACTTGAGGTGTACATGACACAGTAAGGCACTGCCTGGGGTGACTGAGGGAGTCCTTGTGTCATCCTGCCCCAACCCCATGCGGTGCAGCTTGCAGCGCTGGGAGTCTCCTTCCTTCTACTTGAAGAGGGAATAGGGGAGAGTAAACAGGATTTTGTCTTGCAACTTGGATACCAGCTCAGCCACATTTGAATAGGGCACCAGGCAGAGTCCAGAGGCCCCCATCCCAGGCCCCAGCACCTGGATGATACTTCTAGACACACCCTGAACAAAAAAGAAAGCTGCTACTCTTAAGGGAAGGACCCATTTTTGGAAGGATTCATCACCAACTGAATAAAGAGCCCTTGGGCCTTGAGTAAACATCAGCAGATGAAAGCAATACTCATTGCAGGCCTTGGGAAGACTTAGTACCCTGCTGGCTCCAGGCGTGACCCAGCACATTCCCAGCTGCAATGGCTATGGGGAGGGACTCCTTCTGTTTGAGGAAAGAAGAGGGAAGAGTAAAGGGGACTTTATCTTGAAGCTTGAGTAACAGCTCAGCCACAGTTGTGTAGAACGTGTAGAGCACCAAGCAGGCTCATGAGGTTCCTGATTCCCAAGTCTTAGCTACTGAAGGGCATTTCTGGACTTGCACTGTGCCACAGGGGAGCCCACTTCAGTGAAGAGAGAGACTCAGGCCTGGCAGTGTTTGCTACAAGCTGACTGAAGAGCACTGGGCCTTGAGTAGTAGTACCGGGCCTACCAGCAATAGTCAAGTAGTACCTCACAGGCGTGGATTAGTGGCGGCCATGAGGAGAGACTCCTCCTGCTTGAAGAAAGGAGAGGAAAGAGTGGGAAAGCCATTGTCTTTCAGACTCGCTATCAGTTCAGAAGCAGGAGAATAGAGCACCAAGTAGATTCCTAAGGTTTGTGACTCAGACCTTGGCCCCCAAGCAGCATTTTTGGACCCACCCTGGGCCAGATGGAACTCCCTACCCTGAAAGGAAGGACACCAGCCTGGATGGATTCACCACCTGCTAACTAAACAACCCTTGGGCCTTAAATAGCCATCAGTAGTGGCCAGGCAGTGGTCGCCGTGGATCTTAGGAGAGATCCAATACTGTGCTGGCTTTAGGTATGACCCAGAGCAGTCCTAGTGGTGGTGGCCACAAAGATGCTGTGTCACTCCTCCCCCAGCTCCAGGCAGATCGGCATGAAAAGAGAGACTCTGCTTGTTGGGGGTAAAGTAAGGGAAAAGAACAAGAGTCTCTGCCTGGTAAACCAGGCAGTTCACCTGTATTTCATCCAAGACCACCAAAGTGGTATCTCTAGAAGTGTGCAAGAGTCACAGCATTACTGGGTTTGGGGTTCCCCCAATACAGACCCAATTGCAGTGACCAAAGACTTAGATTATAACACGCAATTCTATTTGAATATTTGGAAAGCCTTTTCAAGAAGAGTGGGTACAAACAAGCATAAACTGTGAACAATACAATAAATACCCAGAAATCAGTGAACATCCACGAGTATCAAGAGTAAAACATGACCTCACCAAATGAACTAAATAAGGCATCAGAAACCAATCCGGGGGAGACAGATAATTCAAACTAGCTGTTTTGAGGAAGCTAAATGAAATTCAAGATAACACAGAGACGGAAAGTCTTTTTTCTGGAAAGTCTTTCTTATTCATGTTTGAAGGATATTACTCTGATAGGAAAACCAAAAAAAAAAAAAAAAAAAAAAACAAAAAAAAAAAAAAAAAAGACACATCAAACAATAAATAAATAAAGCTACAGGTCAATATCCCTATTGAACACTGATGCAAAAATCCTCTAAACAATACTAGTAAATTCAAAAATATATTAAAAAATCATTTATCATGACCAAATGGGTTTATCCCAGAGATGCAAGGATGATTCAATATATGAAAGTCGATGTGATACATCATATAAAAAGAATGAAGGGCAAAATCAATATGATCATTTCAATAGATGCCTAAAAAGTGTTTGATAAAATTCAATATCCCTTCGTGAAAAAAAAAAAAAATCAAAAAACTGGGGATAGATAAAATATACTGTAATACAATACAAGCCATATATGACAGACCCACAGCTAGTATCATATTGAATGGGAAAAATCTAAAGGCCTTCATTTAAGGTCTGGAATATGACAAAGATGCCCACTTTCACCACTAGTATTCAACATTGTACTGGAAGTGCTAGCTAGAGCAATCAGACAAGAGAAAAACACAATGGGGCATCCAAATTCTAAGAAAGAGTTTAAATTATCCTTGTTTTCAGCTTATATGATCTCATATTTGGAAAAACCTAATGAGTCCACAAGAAAACTATTAGAACTGATAAACAAATTCAGTAAAGTTGCAAGACAAAAAAGTCAACATACAAAATTCAGCAGCATATGTATATGCCAAGAGCAAACAATCTGAAAAAGGAATCAAGAAAGTAATCCTATTTACAATAGCTACAAATAAAATAAAATAACTGAGAATAAACTTAACCAAATAAGTGAAAGATCTGTAAAAGGAAAACTATAAAACATTCATGCTAAAAATTGAAGAAGACACAAAAAAATGGAGATATTCAATGTTCATGGATTAGAAGTATCAATATCGTTTAACAGTCCATACTACACAAACTAATCTATATATTCAATGCAATCCCTATCAATATACCAATGACATTCATGAGAGAAATAGAAAAAATAATCCTGAAATGTATACAGAATCACAAGACACAGGATAGCCAAAGCTATCCTAAGCAAAAGAGAAAACTTTAAAAATCACATCACCTGTCTTTAAATACTACTACAGAGTTATTGTAACTAGAACAGCATGGTACTGGCATAAAAACAGACACATAGACCAATAGAACAGAATAGGGAACCAAGAACCAAAGCAAATCCATACATCTACAGTGAACTCATTTTCCACAAAGATGCCAAAAATATTCTTCGGGGAAAAGAAAGTCTCTTCAATAAATGGTGCTGGTGGGAAAACCAGATATCCATATGCAGAAAAATGAAACTACCCCTATCTCTCTCCATATACAAAAATAAAATCAAAATTGATTGCAGGATAAAAAATCTAAGACCTCGATTTCTGAAATCACCACAAGAAATCATGGGGGAAGCTTTCTACGACATTGGTCTGTGCAAAAATTTCTTGAGGAATACCCCACAAGCACAGACAACCAAAGCAAGAGTGAACCAATTTTATCATATGAAGTTAAAAAGCATCCGCACAGAAAAGGATACAATCAAAAAAGTGAAGACACAACTCACACAATGGGAGAAAATATTTGCAAACTATAAATCAGACAAGGGATTAATAACCAGATATAAGGAGTTCAGACACCTTTATAGGAAAAAATCTAATAATCTGATTAAAAAAACACTAGGCAAAAGTTCTGAGTAGACATTTCTCAAAAGAAGATACACTAACAACAAACAGGTACATGAACAGGTGCTACATATCATTTATCATCAGGAAAATGCAAATCAACACTACAATGATCTACAATCTCCCTCCAATTAAAATGGTTTATATCCAAAAGACAGGCAATAATGAATGCTGGCGAGGGTGTGGAGAACAGAGAACACTTGTGCACTTCTGGTGGAGAATACATGACATTAGTACAGCCACTATAGAGAACAATATAGAGGTTCCTCATAAAATTGAAAATAGATTACTATATGATCTAGCAACCTCACTGCTGGATTCCTTTCCAAAAGAAAGGAAATTAGTACATCAAAGAGATGTCTGTACTCTCATGTTTATTGTAACACTATTCACAATAGCCAAGATTTGGAAGCAACCTAAGCTGTTCACCAACAGATCAATGGACAAAGAAAATGTGGTACACATACAGAATGGGGTACTATTCAGGCATAGAAGAGAATTAAGTTCTTGTCATTTGCAACAACATGGATGGAACTGAAGAATATTATGTTAAGTGAAACAAGCCAGGCGCAGAAAGACAAAGTTCACATGCTCTCACTCATGTGTGAGATCTAAAACTTAAAACAATTGAACTTATGAAGACAGAAAATAGAATGATAGTTACAAGAGACTGGGATATTTGATATTTGATTGAAATAATGGATACCGCATTTACCCTGATGTGCTTATTATGCATTGTAGGCTTGCATCGAAATATCTCATGTGCCCCGTTAATGTATACACCTTCATTCTCAGCAAACTAACACAAGAACAAAAAACAAACACCGCATGTTCTCATTCATAAGTGGGAATTGAACAATGAGAACACGTGGACACAGGAAAAAGAACATCACGCGCTGGGGTCTGTCGGGGATTGGGGGTAGGGTACGGATAGCATTAGGAGAAATAGTTAATGTAGATGATGGGTTGATGGATGCAACAAACCACCACGGCACGTGTATACCTAAGTAACAAACCTGCACGTTCAGCACATATATCCCAGAACTTAAAGCATAATAATAATAAAAAAAAAAGTTTGTGGAACACGTATATAAATAAATTCACAATGTTTTCAAAAAATGTATACACCTACTGTGCATACATAAAAATAAAAAAATACTAGTTTAACTATCATGGAAGTGGCATAGTAAAATAAACATTAAAAGATAGGAAACGTAGGTCTTAGCTTCACAAAATGTCTCTGACATCTATGTGCTTAATTTATAAAATACTGTAAATAAAGTGTAAATTAGTTTACTTACATGTTCTTATTAGCAAATAACAATAGTTATAACTTAATATCCAAAGCAAAATGTCCAATAAAAATAAAATTATGATAAATATTACCTTTTCTTAACATCATGGGAAGAGAGTATGTGGGAATATACCAGTTATCCACAGAGAAAAAATAAACCTGTTATATTTCTATTCTCTTTTGTTTTCCTTACTGAAAATTTAGAAACTGTGACAGGATTACCAAAGAAAATATCAGAAGTTAAGAGAGAAATAAGAAAACAAGAGAATAAGAATTAAAGATGAATTTCTTACAATGCCTCCAGTAAATTATTTAGAAACTTGAAAAATGCCAAACAAAATGTTTTCAAAACTTTTTTTTTTTTTTGAGATGGAGTCTCGCTCTGTTGCCCAGGCTGGAGTGTAGTGGTGCGATCTTCGTTCACTGCAAGCACCACCTCCTAGGTTCATGCCATTCTCCTACCTCAGTCTCCCAAGTAGCTGGGACTACAGGTGCCAGCCACCACGCCTGGCTAATTTTTTTGTATTTTTAGTAGAGACAGGGTTTCACTGTGTTAGCCAGGATGGTCTCAATCTCCTGACCTCGTGATCTGCCTGTCTCCGCCTCCCAAAGTGCTGGGATTACAGGCATGAGCCACCGCACCCGGTCCAAAACTATTATTTTTATTAACATTGATCAAATATTGAAAACAAAATAATTCTAATCTCCAAAGAAGCACAGAGTAGATTGTTTCCCTAGCAATAGCTTGATTTTTGGTAAATCTTTAAAATATTTTCTATTTTTCAATTATAGTAGAAAACACAAGAACTTTGCATTGATTAAGATAAGAAAATGTATAAAACTCATTTACTATAAAACTTTTTACTGTATTGGGCTTATCATATTCATTTAGTTAAACTTAACAATCAAGTGAAACCAAGATAACTTGGTCTATTTGCTCTATTTGTTAACTTTTTTTGTTGCTGTTTTGATAAAATATTCTATTTGCTACCTTTTCAAAAAGTCATCTCCTTATTATGATCTCTTTATTTACATTTTCTTAAAAATTGAATTTTCCATCAACAATTATAATAAGGCAAAATAGAAGGGTTGGGGACCATTCATTGCATTAGCTTTATGTAGTATATTTTTCTATATATCATCTGAGATGNTCACACTCATTTACTATAAAACTTTTACTGTATTGGGCTTATCATATTCATTTAGTTAAACTTAACAATCAAGTGAAACCAAGATAACTTGGTCTATTTGCTCTATTTGTTAACTTTTTTTGTTGCTGTTTTGATAAAATATTCTATTTGCTACCTTTTCAAAAGTCATCTCCTTATTATGATCTCTTTATTTACATTTTCTTAAAATTGAATTTTCCATCAACAATTATAATAAGGCAAAATAGAAGGGTTGGGGACCATTCATTGCATTAGCTTTATGTAGTATATTTTTCTATATATCATCTGAGATGGACGGAAAATAGAGCATTTAACAACAAGAAAACAGTTTTTTTATCAATAATGTGGGTTGTAATTTAATCCATAAATCAACAAACCTGTTTGTATGCTATCTTTTTCGTTTTCATGGGGCTGTTTCTCCCAACCCCTTCATTCATTCATTCATTCTTTCATTCATTCATTCATTCATCAAAATATATTTGTAATATGTTTTAGGGAACATAATAGATCAAGAAAATGGTCTACATACTGATAGGGTCCCGTAATTGGAAGCCACTAAAACCAAACCCAATATGAAAGAATATAAGATTGACTAATACAAAGATGAAAATGTATGTATTATTTCGAGCATCCTTCTGATATTTTGAGCCAGAGCAGAGTACAAGAAGTTACTAAGACATTAAGCCAAAAATAGAACAAACACATAAAAGACTGAATTGAAGTCCACTATTTAATAATTCAACGTGATCTGGGTTCCTAGTAGGTGAGATTGAAGGGAAATGACATAAACCCAGTGATTTTGACACCATTGGACAAAATCTTGTGTCCTGACACTAACACACATGGTTATACTCACCCTCCTCCATTTTAAAATGTATGAGCCCTTGGATGGCTCACTTACTAAATATGATTGTCATGTCAGATAATCTAGGAAGGTTTCTTTTAGGAGGTGACCTTATGCTTTTTGCATGTCTAGGGTTTATACAGTGATGAAATAGAGAGGAGGTCCCTTCAGGTCCATAAACAAACGCTTATATCAGTGGAAAGAAAAGGTGAAAAAAATGTATGTGATAATTTCACATAATGTATAATAAACAGTGTTTCAACAAATCAAAGGAAAGATATTTGCTCTTGTTCTTTGTGATCGCATTTCCAAGGAGGAAGCATTTCATATTGTTGCTCTTCATATACTTGAGTGTCTATAGAACCTCACTTAAGCAGTATCTTCTGGATTTACTTGAAGCTATCGTTTCTGTGTATCTGAAAGTTTCACTATGTTTGTAATTCCTTGTTTTAGCATTAATACTGATTGCTACTGTGATTTAAAATGGACACACTAGATTGGGTAGACATCTACAATTATTGGTTATTCCCAGCTATGTCACATTATTTTACCACATCCTTAAGCAAAGCATACACCTTATCTACCCTGAATACCATTGTCCTGCTTCAGCTCATCACATAAAAGTTCTTTGCATATCATGTTATCATACACTGTGTGCACAAATAAGTCCCAGGAATTTGTGTTATTCTAGGTATTTCAGTATTGGCGGCCAGAGAATGACCCAAGGTCTTCTTTTTAGTTATAGTTTAATTAAATGCGATGTAACTTTGGAGGTATGAAACTGATGAGAAAACTACATGCCAGAGATGTATGAAGTACAAGTTACATAGAACACCTGAATTGTGTGTTTGAATCATAAAGTATTCATTGCATTGTACTATGCATACAGCAGTTGCTCAGGTGTTCAAGTGAGATGCTAAAGAGAAAGAAAGTAGGTGGGATTAGGTTACCTGTCAGAGGTTAAGGAAGAGAGAAAGCTAGAGAAAGCTGTAGAAAGCTAGAGAAGATAGAGGATAACTTTCCTGATTAAAAAAAAACAATACAAATAATAACAACACCTAATATATATTGAATAGTTACAGATTGTTCAGTGCTTTAAATATATTAATTTGCATAACCACCTTGTAAGTTAGTTGGCATTTTTCATCTTTTTTGTAAATTATTAAATGAAGGTACAGAGAAGTTGATTACTTTATCTTAAATCACACAGCTGGGGCATAATGGTGCCAGAATTTAAACTAGGCAGTCTAACTACAGTCTATTTTGGTACTTCAGCAATGCCTGCCCAATCCATGTTGGAAAGTAGGCAGTTGCCTAGACAGAATAAGCTACACAAACATGGTAGAGAAGAGGTGGTCAAAAGTGAAACACCATATAACATAGATTACCTTATTTTGCTACTATGTGTCTTAAACGACACCCTTTTCAACCCTGGGAAGAAATCATTGTTTCATGAAATATCCAGCTAAAGTATAAAAGTTCAAGCAAGTAAAATATTTTGATGCAAGTTAAAATTTCATTTTGTGGTGATCAGTTGCTAGCTAACACTTGTTTTCTTGTTTTTATTCCATTGTGTTTTTGTGCTTGTGTTTGACATTTTTTGGCAGTCTTGTTAATTAAGCAGAAGTTATCCCTGATTAATGTAGTATGAGCTGTTCCTAAAGTACTATAAATAATGCAGTGATTAATTGCCATATCTAAACCAGCCACCCTTTAGCACACTTCAAAGATGGATTTTCTTGGTTGTATTTGCTGTCATCTACTTAATAACGATACTCATGTGGAAAAAAAAATCATCTTCCTTACTTCTTTTTCTACAGAAAACTGTATTTAAACTATTTGATATAATTGTTTTGGCTTGGTAGTCAAGAAAATTCATCTTATAATTATTATAATAACGTCAAAGATTCTGCTGAATTCAACACAATTAAAATTTAACTGCCTTAAAATGTTTAATAACAATATAAGACTTAATTTTAATGTTTGAAATATAATTTAGATAGTCATGGGAATTATGTTTTTCTCATTCATTAAATTATTTTATCCTAGTATACTTAATAATGATTATTAGTTCCTCTGTGTACAAGCAACTTTTGAATTTTGCTTAATCAGAGGAGTATAAAAGTAATATTTTTTGTTGTTAGGGCTGCTGCTGTAAATAGACAATTTTATTGAAATATCAGAAGAAAATAGAAGTTTGTCCTTGTATTGTTTTTCAGTTCAAAAGCCTATTATCACCCTGTAGAAATAGTGAGAAAATATTGTTAAATTGACTCCCTCATTGATGTTGAGATTTTTATTTCTCATATTCATTACACTGAGGGTTTTTAAATTTTAGTTCTTTTAAAGATGTTTTATAATTACTCCTAAGTACTACATATTGGTTGCTTATGTGTCATTGTTCATAAAATACTACTTCCAGTTTATCACTATAGTCAGCATCATGAGCATTTCTTAACTACCAAAATATTTCTCATTCCCAAAAGTTTGGAACTAAATTTAAAAATCCAGTTTATTTTATCCAAAGGAGTTGGTCATCCTGTCATATCAACTAGGATCACAGGGAATTTGGAGTATTGTCCAGTTCTAAATTTAACATCCTAAGGAATATAGAAAAATATAATACATGGTATCATATGTTTCCTACATATGAACAGGAAGAGAAAGAAGTACAGTTCCTTTGAAGCAAGAATAACTCTTTCCTCTGCAATAATTATCAAACTCCTAGTTGACAGAATTTTGTGGAAGATTACCTGAAATAAATGAAGTTTATCTTGGATCAAGACAGACTACTAGAGAATTACGAACTTGTATAAAACTGCTTGCGTCCCTGTAGGACTGTTTTTATTGAATTTCGTTTCAGTAACATAACGTCACAAGAATTCCAAATATCACCTGTCATACTATGTAATATCTTGGGCAATTCAAATGAAATTGATTTAACACTACTTCAAGTGCATAGAAGTTCAGAGCCTTCCCAAATATTTCCAGAGCAATTCTTCCTTTTCCACTTCTCTTTTTTTACTTTTAAGTTTATGAATATTATAAATCTTGTAACAAAATTTGACTAAATGAGTTGCTCCTCTTGTTTTGGACACTGTGAAAAAATCTGCAGCTCATCTTTATCATCATTTCTTTTTAATACACCTGTGCTAACTTACTTTTGGCTTCAAAATTTAACTACCCTGGTTCTCTCTTGCACCCAACTACCCTATGTTTGCATTTTATTCTGGAGTGCCAAAAGTATTATTGAATATTAGCTCAAATATTTTGTGAAGGAAAACAGGATATAAATCAGGTTAGGCATAAGAAGTGTTACTCCCTCCAGGTAAGCATATGCTATAAGAATGTAACAACACTTCTCTTATTAAACTCTACACAATCTTTGCCACAAGAATATCACATCTCTTCACTTTTTAAACTACATGATCTTCCCCACTGATTTTCTAATATTGTGTCCCTAAACACATTATGGACTTGAATAACTACAAAATGTACACCTCAAGATCCATCTCTCCTCGCTTCACCTCAATTCCTTTCTTTGTAACTGCCTTATCAACATGAAATCTCTAACTTCTAATAGAGAATAATTTGTCTCCTAAACTCACTGGTGTTCTGTTCTTACTCATCTCTGCAAATACTACCAAAATTCACTTATTTGCTAAAAAATATTAGGATGATCCTTAACTCCATTTGTTTTTTAAACAATGATCTATCAGCTAGTCTTATTATATAGCTCTACCTTCAAGGTAGATTCAGGCTATGACTATTTCTTTCTACCACATAAACTAGATTCCCAGTTTGAGCTATCATCATTTTTCACCTAGACTCCATTTTTCTAGCATTGGCTCACCAGAATCTACTCTCTACAAAGATGGCAGGATTTGTCCCATCTTCATAGCCTGCACCATAAGATTGATGTGTTTTAAAACCCAAAGGGAGGGATTGAAACTGCCTTTGCAAAATTATGACTGAGACAGTGAAAGAGATTTAACCTAACAGACTCTATCTTGCTTCTAACCTCCAAGCTGTCTTTGTTCATTCCTGGGCGTAGGGTGGACTAACTTTCGGAGGAACTTAGTTTATGGTTTAAAACAAAGACGGTAACAGTCCTTTCCCAAAACAAATCTCTTTCTTGCCTGGGGACTAGACTGCTTTTGTAGGACTAACAAATTAGCCACAAGATTAGAAATTATAGTTTAGGAGTAATGCAGCTGGAGACTACAAGATTCTGACCCTCCCTGAACTGCTTGCTAAATCAGTGCTTGAGATACTTTGCAGACCTTGCACTTGATGAATTAGCTGGAACCACCTAGACAATTAACTGGCTCATCTGATCTTGTAGCCCCCACCCAGGAACAGACTCAACACAAGAGGACAGCTTCAGTTCCCTATGATTTCATCTCCTACCTAATTAGTACTACTGGCTCACTGACTTCCCCTTACTCACCAAGTTGTCCTTAAAAATTCTGATTGCTGAATGCTTGGGGAGATTGATTTGAGCAATAGTAAAACTCTGGTCTCCCACAAAAATAAAATAAAATGTAAATTCAAACTTGTCTCATCTCTGCTTAAAACTCTCCAGTGGACTCCTATCCTACACTGTCCAAACTCATTTCATGCCTATAACATTCTCCTTGAATGAATCCCTGGAAAGGTCTCTAAATCTGATCCTAGAACTCTCCATTTCACTCATTCAACTTTAGACACACTGCCTGGCTCTTCCAAAAAATCACCAAGCATTTTCCCACCTGCTGTCTACCCTCTGCCAGTACTGATCTGCCTTAGGTAACTGAAAGATTCACATTACACCACTGAAGTCTCTAAGGCTCATTTGCATTTCCTTAGATGAGTCTTTCTCATCCACCTTACTCAAAAAAGGGAATCCTCATCTCATCCTCCACTCAGGCTGCTCTAAGCCATCATTCTCCATTCCTTTCTCTGCTTCATTATTTTTCCTGCACTTCCACTGCTTGACATTAAACAAAATATTTATTTTATGACTCTACCACTAGAATATAACTGCAAGAAGCCAAGAACAATTTTTGTCTTTTCACCACTGAATCCCAAGCATCCCTTGCAGATTCGATCTACTGGCTCTAATAGTTAAGCTATTAACTACTTTGCCCAGTATTCTTTTCTCTATATAGTTCTGGATTAGAGTTGAACAGAAAAGGAACTTGTGCAAGATCTGGGACAGGAAAGTGAAGCAGTGGTCATTACTCTCTAAACCCAAATCAGACAGAGAGTGACCGAAACAGAGCACCCAGCAAACTCTAGCTTATTCTTACTCTCTTCTGCTTTGTGTCTAATTCTTTTTCTCAACTATTAGTCCTGTTTGAATAACAGCAGCCTTGGACCCACTACCAGACTCTTAGCAGTGGGCCAACAGCCGATAGAACTTACAAGGGCATAAGCTTCTAGCTGAATTTTCTACAAACTTTCATTTGTAGTCCCACTTCAGCAACCAAATGTGCCTGGGTTCTCAGCATTCTCATGCCAAGAGTGACAGTGCTTTGGGAAGGGTGACTGGTGATCTTTTCTCAAACTTTCCCCTTTTCCATCTTTATTTCCCCAACTCCTCCCACAATTGCATAAAGTCTAATTCCTATAATACATATATCCATCCACTGTACTGAATTCAAATACCAGATATATAGAATGAACTCAGCAGGTATTTACTAAATTAATAAATATAAAACAGTTCATACAGATCTTAGCACATACAGAGCACTCAACAAATAAATACATAATTTAAAGAATAATGATTAATACATATAGATAAAATTAATAAACGATAAAGCTCTCAGAGCTGATCATATCAAAGTTGCAGCATCTGGAAACCAGCCATATGAAAGAGTAAATGATGGAACTGAGAAAAAAAAAAAGACCTGTTCTCATTTACCTTTTAAGTTGTGTAGTAACTGATAGAGAATTTACATTAGAAATACTTCAGTGTGAGGGCCAGGCACCTTGGCTTATGCCTGTAATCCCAGAACTTTTGGAACTTTTGGAGGCAGGCAAATCACTTGAGGCTAGGAGTTTGAGATCAGCCTGGACAACACGGCAAAACACTGTCTCTTCTAAAAATACAAAAATTAGCTTGGCATGATGGCACATGCCTGTAATCCCAGCTACTCAGGAGGCAGAGGCATGAGAATCACTTGAACCCAGAAGGTGGATGTTGCAGTGAGCTGAGATCACACCACTATACACCAGCCTGGGCTACAGAGTGACACTCTGTCTCAAACGAAGCAAAACAAAACAAAACAAATTTCAGTGTGAGTGATGTCTATGACTGCTTCATCTATTTGAAAAGTTATCACTTGAAACTGATAATTGATTTTTGCATTGATGTACTATGTGAAGGACAGACTAGGGATTGAAATTAGGAGAAGACAAATCAAATACGAAAACAAACCTTGTAACCAATGAAAATATGATCTGTCTTATAACACAAGCATGTTCTCTCCCTTTTGTTATATTCAAAATATGCTAATAAATGGTCTTCAGTGATAAAAAGACTCCGTACTAGGCTGGAGCTTAGATAGGACAATCATAAAATTATAATCAAATTATTTGATTCTATGCATTTAAAAACAGTTTCTATATGCATCATAGCACCATATTAGGTGCTAAAACTTACTATTTAAATGTTTATGGTAATAATTTCCAGAAAAATGTAATAAGTGCATAAATGAATCAATCCAATTAAGTTTATATTATAGTTTAGTATTATATATGCTCTCTAGCAAAGCTATAGCAAAGAATTGACAAGAGTGGGTTTGTAGTCACAGCAGAATTCTCCAAAGGGAAACAAATTTTCCAGTGATACCTTTTGTGCAATGGATTTCTTAAAAGAAGTGCTAAAGTCCCTTCAATGCAAACAACTCTATAATCCTCAATAGTAAGTTATAGGCCAAGATTATATATTTGATCTAATTCGTGCTGAAAATATCATGATACTTTGTAATAATGACTAAGAATCTTTGATGAAATTTCCTTTTTACATTTTCAGAGAATAACAGTGTGAAATTTGAAATATTTAAGTAAATTAAATAGGTATATTTTCTAATTTTCAGAGTATATTTTCTGATGATTACTATGTACTATATAAATAACCATTGAAATAAATGTCCTAGAATTTTCTAGTGAATCATTTTTTCCTCAAGTTAAGGCCCCTAAACAAGTGTTAGTTCTTAGAGATGGGTTTTTAAGGAAAAAAGGAAAGAAGAAGGTGATTTTGAAATTTCCTGCTATCTTTTTCCTCTCAAGATTTGCTCATTCTCTTCCCTTTTCTAACATTTACTCAACTTTAAGAAGGAGTTAAAGAAATATCTATTCCAATAAGTTATTTCCCACTTGAACCTGCACAATCACCTAACACGACCAGAAACACCAGATACAACTTCAGTCTGGCTTCTTACTATTTTCTAAAATCACAAATATAATGCTTGTGTTGTTTAAATTTATTTGATATATTTTATCCCTCATCTTCATTTACCAGAACTGACACTCAGTTGTGATTAGATGTTCAGTCTTAGGTTATTCACCTACCTCTCGATTCTATCTCAAGGCAGTCTCATCCATATCCATAGCTTCAATTACTTCTAGAGGCAGATTACTCATTTTGTGAGCTACATGTAAGAGTTTTAGGAGGCTTAAATCACATTCCCTTTCCCTCATAAGTTAAAAGCCAATTAAGAGACAGTCACAGGAGAAAGACAAATGGAAGATTGAAGTGTTAGCTTTATTACTGGTAGACTAATTAGAGTACAGGTTATCTCTGTGACCAAAGTGAGTTTTCAACATACTCTACCTGAAAATGACAAACTTGTCTATATTTTAATAAGCAAGAAGGATAATTCAAAATCTATCCCACTAGAGCAGAGGCAAATTAAGCTTTTAAGCTTTCTGGAAATATGTAGAAATACCCCAACCCTTCAAAAGAAAGAGAGGAGAGAAACAAAAGAGAGGGAGAGAGATATGAGTACATCATTAGCTTCCAAATTATTAACCAGATAATATTTCCAACTTCACTGGAGAACACTGAGTAAGAAGTAAAAATAAAGGCCAACATGTTATTATTATTATGATTTGAAGCTCTTCTCTATAGACATATCAGGCCAGGGAAATGAAGATTTCTTACTAACAGGACCTACTAAATATGTCATTTATGGTATCACAACAAACATTAACCTAATGTCCTTTTTAGGGGTGTGTGGAAGGGGGAGACCCAAACTTGATGAATGATATCATTATCATTTAATTAAGCTAGTCATATATCTAGATGTTGTCCTTGACATCTTTCCCACCTCAACCTTTTTACTCATTCGTTAGCAATCCATCTCTACTTTGTCTCATATTTAAATATCTGATCTGCCTCCAATTCTTTCTGTCCGTGCCACCATTATCTTGTCCTTGCCCACTCATCTGCTTCTATCACCATTAGCCCTCTCTAATCTTTCCTCTACACGACGGCCAGTGTAACGTTTTAAAATCCCAAATACAATCAGGTCACAATTCCACTACTCCCACCCCATCCTTGTCTTAGCCCTTGGTATTTTTTCCCTTTACAGAACTAAGGTCCTCAGTGGTCTGCTCATTATCTGCCACTCAGCCTCATTTTGCAGTGTATTCCATTTCAGTCTTTCCATGAGCCATTTTGGCCATCTCCCACCTCACTGGATTCACCAAACCCATTCCAGCCATAGAGTGTCGGAACATGCTCGTCACTCTCATTTATATTCATGCTTCAGATTTCAACTTTTTCACTACTTCTTCAGAGAAGCATGTGTGAACACCAAATCTACCTCACAATCTTCCATGGTATAACATAGTAGCTCTATGTATTAACCCTTTTCTTCATGTATAACTGTATTAGTCTGTTCTCACACTGCTAATAAAAACATACCCATGACTGACTGGGTAATTTATAAAAGAGGTTTAATGGACTCACAGTTCCACATGGCTGGGGAGGCCTCACAATCATGGCAGAAGACAAAGGATGAGCAAAGTCACATCTTACATAGTGGCAGGCAAGAGAGCCTGTGCAGGGGGCATTTCATTTATAAAACCATCAGATCTTGTGAGACTTATTCACTACCACGAAAACAGCATGGGAAAGACTTGCCCTCATGGTTCAGTTACTTCTCACTGGGTCCCTCCCATGACATGTGGGAATTATTACAATTCAAGGTGAGATCTGGGTGGAGACACAGAGCCAAACCATATCAGTAACTGTTACGATTTTATACTTTTTGTTAATTTCTTGATTAACATCCACCTCCTCACATTAAACTGCAACCTCCACAATGGCATGTAACATGATAATTTCTGAACACTATTATATATAGTGCTTAGTACATACCTGGTAAG
The DNA here is from genome assembly GCF_001698545.2 of Rhinopithecus bieti. Lineage (NCBI taxonomy): Eukaryota > Metazoa > Chordata > Mammalia > Primates > Cercopithecidae > Rhinopithecus > Rhinopithecus bieti. The sequence goes on along the minus strand of NW_016814946.1, from coordinate 105,920 downwards.
TTTTTAAAATGTTAAATATGTGCTGATATTGTGCCTTCACCTTTTTAGTACAATTAATTACTCTACTAGAGTGTTAGTTCCTCTGGGGGTAATTGCTTTATATTTTCCCTATATGAATCCTTATGAGCCTTATGATCTATTCACATCTTAAAGACCTCATCTCACAACACTGTAGCATTGAGAATTAAGTTTCCAACACATTTAAGTTCCCCTATTTGGGGGAACATAGTCAAACTGTAACAATTGTCTTTGGGATTACTTTTCAGAATATTTTGCTCTCATTTTATTTTCATAACCTTTCTAAATTCTCTGTTACTTATATTTATACCCAGGACTTTTAAAGTCAAATCTGGAAATGTGTTCTTTATGGAAGCATGATTAGTGTGCATTATTTTCCAATTTTCAAAACAAAATTATTTTATTAACTATTACATCACTAATATAAACTTGCAGACAATTATTTTTGCAACTTCCTTGAGCATTAAAATTATAGATATTTGAAAACACTGATGAAAGTAGTCATAGATGACGCAAATGGAAACATCTCATGCTCATGGATGGGTAGAATTACTACTGTAAAAATGACTATATTGACAAAAGGGACTTACAAATTCAATATAACTTCCATTAAAATACCATAATTATTCTTCACAAAACTAGAAAAAAATTCTAAAATTCATATGGAATCAAAAAATACCATGCATAGCTAAAGCAAGACTAAGCAAAAAGAACAAACCCAGAGGCATCACATTACCCAACTTCAAACTACACTACAAGCTATAGTTACCAAAACATCATGGTATTGGTATAAAAATAGGCACCTAGATCAATGGCACAGAATGGAGAACCCAGAAATAAAGCCAAATATTTATAGCCAACTGACCTTCAACAAAGCAAACAAAAACATGAATTGACAAAAGGACATCCTAGTCACCAAATGTTGTGAGATAATTGACAAACCACATGTAGGAGAATAAAACTGGATCCTCATTTCTCAACTCATACAAAAATCAACTCAATAGGGATCAAAAACTTAAATCTAAGACCTGAAATTTTAAAATTCTGGAAGATAACATCAGAAAAACATTTCTAGACATTGGCTTAGGCAAAGAGCTCATGACCAAGAATATCCAAAAGCAAATGCAGCAGAAACGAAAATAAATTTGGGGGACCTAATCAACTAAAAAGCTTCTGTACAGCAAAAGAAATAATTAGCAGAGTAAACAGACAACCCACAGAGTGGGAGAAAATATTTGCAAACTATGCATCCGACAAATGACTAATATCCAAAATCTACAAGAAGCGCAAACAAATGAGCAAGAAACACTAAATAATCCCATCAAAAAGTGGGAAAACGACATGAACAGACAGTTCTCAGAAGAAGATATACAAATAGTCAACAAATTTATGAAAAAAAAAGTTCCTCACTAATCATCAGGAAAATGTAAATTAAAACCACAAGGAGATACCAACTTAGTCCTGCAAGAAAGGCCATAAGAAAAAAATAAAAAATAAACAGATAATAGCGTGAATGTGGTGAAAAGAGAACACTTTTAAACTGCTGGTGGTAATGTAAACTAGTACATCCAACATGGAAAACTGTATGGAGATTCCTTAAAGAACTAAAAGTGGAACTATCATTTGATCCAGCAAGTCCATGACTGGGTATCTACCCAGAGGAAAAGAAGTCACTATATGAAAAAGACACGTGCACATGCATGTTTATAGCAGCACAATTCACAATCGCAAAAATATGAAACCAGCCTATGACCATCAACCAACGAGTGGATAAAGAAAATGTGATACACACACACACACACACACACACACAAACACACACACACACCATGGAATACTACTCAGCCATAAAAGGGAATGAGATATTGACATTTGCAGCACCCTGGATGGAGTTGGAGACCATTATTCTAAGTGAAGTAACTCAGAAATGGAAAACCAAACATCATATGATCTCATTTATAAGCAAGAGCTAAGGTGTGAGGATACAAAGCCTAAAGAATGATATGATGGACTTTGGGTACTTGGGAGGAACTGTGGGAGGAAGGTGAGGAATAAAAGATTACACAGGTACAGTGTGCACTGCTTGGTTAATCAGTGCACCAAAATCTCAGAAACCACAGTAAAGAACTTTTCCATGCAATCAAACACCACCTGTTCTCCCAAAACTATTAGAATAATAATAATAATAATAATAATAATAATAAACAAAACTTTTAAAATCTATTTGTTATAGAGTTTAATGTAATTATCTCTATATAAGATAATATATATAAAAGTAATTTGTGAGTGGTAAATTGCAGTAGGAATATGAATTATTGATAATATTATCAATAATTTCTGTTAAGATATATCAGTAATTATTCATGAAAATAAAATATTAGATGAAAATTGTGCAAGATAAAATTTGCTTTTGATTTTTAAGAAGTTATGAAATACTTAATGTTATGGGTATAAGATGACAATTTATCTTGTTCTTTTTCAAAAAAAAAAATAATAAGGCAGGGTGAAAAGCATGTTCTGACTACTGTAACATCTTGTCTAGGATATCTAGATACCAACATGAATGAAAAGTTTCATGAAATAATGAAGTGAGACAAATTTCCACTGCAATATAATCAACTCCTAAGATTTTAAATTCAGGTTTTAGTTTTTATTGGAAAATATACAATTTAGTGAGATTTTCTGCTGTATAAATGGATCTAACCCTCTAATGATAAACAATAAATTTAATGTTAGACTAATACAGTCCCAATAGAAACTAAATATAAAAAAAAAACTTTCATGCAGCATCCACATGTTATTCTACAGAATTTATGATGAAAATGACTGCTGGCAACATCACAGTATTTACAAGGAGAGGTTACTTTCTAGGCTTACTGTCCACAACCAGATGTTTGCCTTTGCACCATTTACTAGGATAGCTCATCACTGTCAATGGCACCATCAGCCAGAATGAATGACTCCTCCTTGCTTTCTCTCCTAAATCAAATTTTGATTCAACTTAGTGTTCCATCCCTTTGACTATCATCTGAAAAATGTTAACTCTATTGTTTCTCTTTTTTTTTTGTTTAAGTAATATTAATTCTGAAAACTCCAAACTTGCATTAATATTGCCATATATTCTCCTTGTTTCTATATCCAATCTACTGAGGGCCGCTGGAGACAATCACATAAGCTTTGCAGATTTGTGGCCCACAGATTCTATGTATCCAGCCTCATTTTTGAAGATGCAGGGCTATCTGAACATCCTTCTATATATCTGTAGTATGTTTTCTCTTCTCACTGTACGAGAAGATGCTTTTAACTTTTACCATTCTGATAAATTGATGGCTTCCCACTAGCTACTGTCTCAGACAGTAAGATACCATGATGCAGCTAATCTCAAACTAACCATTTCCAGTCTACAAACTTACTTATGATGCTAGGACTTTATTATGTATCACCATTATCAGTGCAAAGCTGCAACTTCTACTTATCAAACAATATATTATTCCCATTTTGTTATTTTCAATATTTCATTTTGTTCTTTTATGTTAACCTCTTTCTAAACTATTTATTAATCTAAAGTAATATTCTTTAACTTGTTCCTACATTTGAAAAATCCTCTGTCAACCCCATATCCTTCTCCAGCACAGTCTAGTATGTTCCTCTTCAAAATTTGTAGGGATCATCTCTCTTTTCTTAAAATCCATTAATCTTTCAAAATACTAAAGTTTCTTCACATTACTGCAATGAAATTACTATCACTAACATCAAGAATGTCTCCCAGATGCATATATTTAACACAATAAACACTCATTTCTTTTTGAGATTCCCTTTCCCTTTCATTTTACAGAATTACAACTTCTGCCATATTTCCTGCGGCATTTCTCATCCCATCCTTTTGGAATCCTTCACAAACACTTTCCATATATAAACTCATTAAATGATGGAATTTCTCAAGATATAGTTATTGCTGCAAGTTTATCACTTTGGACACCTTTCTTCCTTTTGATTTTCTCCTTTTGTGTAATCTTTCTCCAGTGGCCCACAATCTAATCTTACTACTGACTTGGATAGTTACTGGCACTCAAACTCAAGCTGTAAATCTAAACTGCTAATATTCTTCTTCCACCTTCTTCATCACTCACATTACCAATAGGTATTGGCCTACTATTTAAGTCCTTCTATGAAATGGATCATTTAAAAAAAAAAACTAACATACATAGTTTAATTTCAACCTAATTTATATTAAGCCTATATACAATCAATAAAAATATAGGAAATGCTATGACTGGGTAAGGGTAGAGCAATGAGAAAGCTACATGCCTCCTATCAAGAAACTCACTAAGGATGGGAGGGGGTGGGGGATGAAAAATTGTTTAATGGGTAATATTTGGGTGATGGTTACACTGAAAGCCCAGACTTCACTACTATGCAATATATCCATGTAATAAAACTGCACTTGTAGCCCTTAAATTTATACAAATAATAAAAAGGAAACACTGAAATTTAGTACAGTACAATGTAATAAACACAAATATAAACACATGTATCTGGGAAAGAGAAATACAGAAGAACACCAGAAGTAACACAGAGGAATGCTCCCTTGCAACAGAAAATTTCTGGAAGCAATGACCTCTGATTTGGGATGTGAGGTCACATAGGATGTGTTCTAATGAGCAAAGGAGAAGAAGACATTTGCTACAGACAGAGGAAAAACAGGTATAAAAAGATAAAAATCTGAAATGCCAGGGTGTGTTTGGTCACCTATAAGCAATTCAGAGATTCTGCCTTGTAAAGTGCAATAGGGTATGTGGATGGGCTAATAACAACGCTAAGTAGGATGGCAGGGATGAACAGTTATTTTTATTACAAATTCTTAGTTAGTGATATTTGAGTGTAATGAATTAATGTGAAAGTGGGAAAAATGAGGTGTGCTTAACTCATATAAAATAATTTGTTTCTAATTTTAAAATTATTTTACACGATAAATGAAAATCTTTGAGGTCAAAGAAGAGGTAAAAATATAAAAATTACAAATCAATATTGTAGAAAACATGGTTTTCTAGAGAAAAATATAAATGTTTTCCTCTTTTTTTTTCTTTCCTTTGCATTCCACATTTCTAGGTACAGGTGATTCAGTAAAAAAAATTATTTGAAGATTTTACAATGTATATTACAAAGAAATAAAGCGACAATAGTGAAACACAAATATTCTTTAAAACTATGCAATAAATAAGCTGGCACATAGCTTGGTTTCCAATTTAGAAATAGTTTTTATGTCAGTATGGAACTGTAATGGAAACATGCAGCTTATTTCTTGATAGAAATCAGAGTATAAATGATGATTACTTTTCTAGGCTAACTCACAAGAGCCAATTTAACACACACACCACACACACACACATTACATGCACAAAACATGATATATATTTGCAGTAAAAATTGAAAATAAAAATGTATAGTAAACAGATGATGGTTATTGGATTAGTCTAGGATCTGAAAATATGAAGGAGATAGCAAAAAGAAGAAAGACACTGTGTGTATGTTATATATATACACACACACATATACACACACAACCACACACACACACACCACACACATACACACATGCATATATATATATATATATATATATATATATATATATAATGCACAAATTTATTCTTTATTGTCTTGATACAGAGAGGCTTGAGACAGCATATGAAAATACAATATAGCAGGTGAAAAAGTTAAAAAGTGAATTTTATTAAAATCAGAAAAAGTTGTTCGGTTAAATATTGTAGGAAATGAAAGACGTTAAGAATAAAAGTAACATATTTAGTTTAATACAGGGAGGCCTTTGTACTTTGCTGGAGATTGAGCTCTATTTCTGTAAAAATTTCTACTAGTCATTGCACAGAAAGACACATAATCTATAACATTAAGGTAAACTATGATAACGCAAATAATATATCAGTCTCACAAGCCTCCATTTCATATTATTTTCCACATAAAAATTCTAAAATCCATTCCCTGTAAAAACTAATTTGAGGAGAAGTAAGGTTGTCAAATGAAAGTAGTTCAATATATAAATAGTGCTGGAATGGGTTGAGTCAAATAATAATTATTTTACTTTCTAAAGAAATAGCCAGGTCAATTCTGATATTATAACAAATAAGATACAAACACATGGCGTAATCTGTGCTGACCAGACATAAGTGCTTCTTCAGGCCATCCCCCCATTAACGAGCCAGGAAAGTAATGCTCATGTATCATAAACACTTAGCTATACATTCCTGAAATCCAAAACAAATGAAAACCAAAGGCTGCCTTTCATTGTGGCTGTTGGTTCGTTTTTTTTCATAAGTTTCGACGTTAAAACCCTTTTATATGGCAAATACTGTTGACCTGAACTGAGGTGAGACCTGTTTATAATCCTACTTATTTCCACTGAGAGTGACTATTATTAATGTGTTTTTTGTAAAAAAAACCAAAATGCTTGGCAGGCTCCTTAGGTGCTACAATTAACACAGATAATACCACATTACCTTTCTAAAGATACAATTTTTCTGAATTCTGAAAATATCTGCCTCCACCCAAGAGTTTTAGATAAAGGACTTATTAATTCTGTATTGCTATGTGAGTTTTAACAAATGATGTAAGAGAGGCTCAAGATCACACATCTAAAATGTGCTTATAAGTAGTATTTCATATAATCTGGTGTTTGTGGAAAACACCATATATATATATATATATAGCTTATTGAAAATTATTGTATGAAAATTTAAGAAGACAAATATAAAAGCTTTTAACACCCATAGCACAGAACAGAAAAGAAATACTTGAATATCTTGAACTACCTAAACACTTTTATAATTTATATTACTTTTTTCTTTTTTATGCAGTACTTACCAAAATTGGTAATTACATAATAATTTATATGGTTTTTAGTTCAGCGTTTGTCCCCACTAATAGAATGTCAGTTCCATGACAGTAGAGATTTATAATACATTTTATGAATAAATATAACTACCATTTTAACATTTTGTGTGCATTAATAAGATGCCAGTCATGAGTTTAAGTATTTTAAATGCATTAACATGTTTAATTTTCATAACTGTCCTATATAAATATTATTATTATTTGCACTTTGCATGGATGGAAATGCAAAGCAGTTAATTAACTAGCCCAAAGTTGAATTGCTGGGAATTTGGAGGCCATTCTTCAAACCCAGGCAGTTCTCTACCTCTGACATTCCAGCTCTCAACCACTACCATATATTTTGTGTGGTTACAGTATGCTTAGAATCTACTTTATTTTTAATTTAATGTAACCTAATGTTAAGTTCCAGGATAAATTTGAAGGGACGTGCAGGTTTGTTACATAGGTAAGCATGTGCCATGTTGGTATGCTGCACCTATCAACCCATCACCTAAATATTGAGTCTCTCATGCATTAGCTGTTAATCTTGATGCTTTCCCTCCCCACCAGCCCCAACAGGCCCCAGTGTGATTTGTTCCCCTCCCTGTGTTGATGTATTCTCATTGTTCAGCTCCCACTTTTGAATGAGAACATGTGGTGCTTGATTTTCTGTTCCTGAGTTAGTTTCCTGAGAATAATGGCTTCAGCTCCATCCATGTCCATGCAAAGAACAAGATCTTGTTTCCTTTTTATGGCTGCATAGTACTCCATGGTGTGTATGTACCATATTTTCTTTATCTAATCTACCATTGATGGGCATTTGGGTTGATTCTCCTTGCTACTGTGAATAGTGCTGCAATGAATATACATGTGCATGCTTCTTTATAATAGAATGATTTATATTCCTTTGGGTATAATCAGTAATGGGATTGCTGGGTCAAATGGTATTTCTGGTTCTGGTCTTTGAGGAATTGCCACACTGTCTTCCACAATGGTTGAACCAATTTACATTTCCACCAACAGTGTAAAAGCATTCCTATTTCTCCACAGTTTTGCCAGCATCTGTTGTTTCTTGACTTTTTAATAATCACCATTCCAGTTAGCATGAGATGCTATCTCATTGTGGTTTTGATTTGCATGTCCCCAGAATTAGAATTGTTTTTATCTTAACTCTATCTTCATTCTTTCATACAATGACTTCAGAAAAGTTCCCTAATTCTTAATTTCTTTTTGGAAAACAAATGAATATAGGCATACCTTGATTTATTGTGTTAAACTTTAATGCTATTTGCAGAAATTGATTTTCTACAAATTGAAGGTTTGTGGTAATCCTTCTTTGAGCAAATCTATCAATGCCATTTTTCCAACAGCATGTGTTCACTTCATGTCTCTGTGTCACGTTTTGGTAATTCTCACAATATTTCATAAATGTTTTCATTATTATGTTAAACTGTAATTAGTTATTTTTGATGTTTATTATCATTGCTTTGGTCGGCCATGAACTATGCCCACATAAGACAGTAAATTTAATAAATATTGTGTATGTTCAGACTGCTCCATTTTCCAGTCATTCCCTATCTCTCTCTCTGTCTTTGAATCTCCTTATTATCTATCTCTAGAGTATTGAAATTAGGCCAGTTAACCCTACAATAGCCTGGACGTTTTCAAGTGACAGGAAGAGGGACATGTCTGTCACTTTTTATTTCTTTATTTACTTATTTTTGAGATGAAGTCTTGCTCTGTCCCCCAGACTGGAGTGCAGTGGCATGATCTCTGCTCACTGCAACCTCTGCCTCCTGGGTTCAAGTGATTCTCCTGTCTCAGCCTCCTGAGTAGCTGTGTTACACCACCACATCCGGCTAATTTTTGTATTTTTGGTAGAGACTGGGTTCCACCATGTTGATCAGGTGGTCTCCAACTCCTTACCTCGTGATCTGCCTGCCTCGGCCTCCCAAAGTGCTGGAATTACAAGTGTGAGCCACCACACTTGGCCATGTCTCTCACTTTCAATCAAATGTTAACAAATGTTTAGGCTTACTGAGAAAGGAACTTCAAAAGCTGAGAGGCAGAAAGGTAGGCCTCTTGCACCAAACACCTGAGTTGTGCAACAAAACTGTTCTAGAAAGAAATTAAAAGTACTACTGAAGTGAAAACATCAATAATAAGAAAGCAAAAAAGCTTCATTCCTGATATGAAGAAAGTTTAGGTAGTCTGGGTAGAAAATAAAACCAGCCACAATATTTCCTTAAGCCAAAGTCTAAAGCAGAACACGGACCTCTCTTCAATTCTCTGAAGGCTGAGAGAGGTGAAGAAACTGCAGAAAAAAAGTTGGAAACCAGTAGAGGTTGGTTCATAAGGATTAAAAGAGAAGCCATCTTCATATCAAAAACTACAAGGTGAAGCAGCAAGAGCTAATGTAGAAGCTGCAGCAAGTTATGCATAAGATCAGGTTAAGATCATTTAAAGAAGGAGGCTACACTAAACAAGAGATTTTCCATGCAGACAAAACATCTTCCTATTGGAAGAAGAAGCCAAGTAGGACTTTCATAGGTGGAAAGAAGTAATTGCTGGCTTTGAAGCTTCAAAGGATACACTGACTCTCTTGTTAGAGACTAATGCAGCAGGTCACTTTAAGAGGAAGCCAATACTTCCTCTTAAATGCTCATTCACCATTCTGAACATCCTAGGAACCTTAAGAATTATGCTAAATCTATTCTGCCTGTGCTCTATAAATGGAACAACAAAGCCTGGATGAATGTACATGTGTTTATAGCATGGTTTACTGAATATGTTAAGTGAACTGCTGAGATCTGGTGCTTATAAAACAAGATTCCTTTAAAAATACTAGTACTCATTTGCAGTGGATCTGGTCATCCAAGAGCTATGACGGAGATGTACAAGGAGATTAACGTTGCTTGCATGCCTGCTAACCCGATATCTTTTCTGCAGTCCATGAATCCAATAGTATAAAGCTTCAAGTCTTAATATTTAAGAAATACATTTCATAAGGGGATACCTTCCATAAGTAGTGGCTCCTCTGATGGATTTGGGCAGATACGTTGAAAACCTTCGAGAAAGGATTCTCCACTCTAGATACCAATAAAAATATGTGTGTTTCATGGGAGGAGGTCAAAGTACACACATCAACAGGGCTGTGAAAGAAGCTGATTTCAACCCTGACAAATGACTTTGAAGGCTTCAATAGTTAATTGAAGGAAATAGCTACAGATTTGGTGGAAATAGCAAGATAACTAGAATTAGAATTGGAAACTTAAGATATGCCTGGATTTCTGTTATCTTAAAACTTGAATAGATGTGGAGTAGCTTCTTACAAATGAGCAAAAATAAGAGGGCGGGGGATTTCTTGAGATAGAGACTTCCTAGTGAAGATGCTGCAAACATTGTTTAAATGACAACAAAGGATTTAGAATATTTCACAAACTTAGTTGATAAAGCAGCTGTACGGTGAGAGAATAAACTCCAATTTTGAAAGAAATTCTACTGTGGGTAAAATGCTTTCAAGCAGCATTGGATACTACAGAGAAAAGATATGGGAAAGAGAGTATCAACTGATGTGGCAAACTTCATTGCTGTCTTATGCTAAGAAATCGCCACAACCACACCAACCATCAGCAACCACTACTCCGGTCAGTCAGTGGCCATAAACAGTGGGGCAACATCCTGCACTAGCAAAAATATTATGACTCACTGAATGCTCAGATGATAATTAGCATTTTTTATCAATTAATTATTTTTAAACGTTATTTATATTTGTTGACATAATGCTATTGCACACTTAATATACTATAGTATATTGTAGACATGTAGTGTAGACATAATTTTTATATGCAGTGGGAAACAGAAAAATTTGTGTGACTCACTTTATTATTATAATAGCTTTTTTTGATATTTGCTTTATTGCAGTGATTTAGAACTAAACCCAGAATATCTTTGATGTATGACTGCACATAATTCCTGCCACAAAGAATTGATGTTAAAACTAAATAAATTATTACATCAAAAAACCAGTTCCTAACATTATGCTCACTTCACTATAGGTATCTGATAAACAACAATTGAAAGAATGAAGTTGCAATTACTATATAAACATGTAATATAGCTTCTTTGCTTGTTTATTGATTGTTTAAACTATTGCCAAATTGCATATAATAAACTTCTTTGAGGAAAGAAATGTTAAAAATGTAAATGAACTTCTAAAGGAAAATACAGGAATCTGACTCTATGACCTTGGATTAGGCAAATGGTTTTTATATATATAACAACAAAAGCACAGCAGCAACAACAAAATAGATAAATTGCATTTCATCAAAATTAAAACTTTTATGCAAGAAAGGAACTCATCAGGAAAGTCAAAACACAGCCCACAGAATGGGAGAAAGTTTTTGCAAATCATATTTGATTAGCAACTTATACTGAGGTTATTTAAAGAACTCTTACATCTTAACAATAAAAGATAAATATAAAATTTGCAAAGAATTTCAGTAGATATTTTCCAAGAAAGATATACAAGTGGCCATATAAGTACATGAAAGATGTTCAACATCATGAGTCTTTAGGGAAAGGTAAATCAAAACTTCAGTTAGACACAACACTCACAAGGATAGTTAATTTTTTTTCAAGCCGTGCAATAAGTGTTTATGAGGGTAAAGAGAAATAAGGACCTTCATGCATTAATGGTGGTAATGTAAAATGGCGCGGTCATTTTGGAAAACAATTTGGGAGTTTATCAAAATGTTAAACATAAAGTTATCACAGAATCCAGCAATTTCACTCCTAGGTGAATTGAAAATATAGGGCCACACAAACACTTGCACACAAATATTCTTAGTAGTATTATTCGTAACAGCCCTTAAGAGGAAATAACTCAATAACTTGATGAGTAGATAAACAAATAGTGGTATGTCCACATAATGGGATATTATCTGACAGCAAAAAGGAATAAAGTACTAATACATGCTACAGCATGAATGAACCTTGAAAACATTTTACTAACTCAAAGATGCCAGTGACAAAAGGCCACATATTGCATTATTCTGTGTATGTTAAATGTCCAGAGTAAGCAAATCCATAGAGACAAGAATGTAGATTGGTGGTTTCTGGGAACTGGAGGGAGAGGTGAATGGGAAGTGACTGATAATGGATACAAATTTTCTTTTTTGGAGTGATACAAATGTTTTACTATTAAATAGCTGTGGTAGTCGCACAATTTTATGAATATACTAAAAATGACTGAACCATACACTTTAAAAGAGAGAATTGTATGGTATTTGAATTATACCTTAATGAATCTCTTATTTAAAATGTGAATGAGACAGGTTATAGCTGCAATACTTAAAGTAACTACATTTGAGTCTGTATTTATTCATTGTGAGTTTCAGTTTCCACTCCTATGAAATGAATAGTTAAGACTTATCTTTAAAATCTTTTCCAGCTCTAAAATTCTAATCACAATGAAATAATATGCTCTGCCCAACTGAAAAATTATATAATTATACACACATGCAATACTTACAGTAACTACATCTGTAACTATGTATTTATTCATTGTGAGTTTTTCTCCACTTCTGTAAACTGAATAGTTGAGACATATCTTTAAAATATCTTCTAGCTCTGAAATTCTAATTACAACAAAATAATATGTTTTGCCTACCTGAAAAATTATATAATTAAACACATATGCACACAAACACACATGTACATATATACATATATTATATATATAGAGAGAGAGACAGTGTGTGAGAGAGTGAGAGAGCTGCTTTTATTCTATCTAATATGTTGTGAAATATGTAATTGGAGGGTCTTAATTGAGTATCTTTATAAAGCTTCAAAACTAAATTAAAAGATCACAAAAATAATCTTTGTCAGCGAATAAGAATACAATATAATCTAATCCCAAGTATTGAGTTTAGCCTTACAATTATCATATTTCAATATGACTTCAAGTTGAAAAGACAACAACCAGAATTTTTCATGGGATAAAGCTCAACAGCTGTTAGTGGGAGAGATGTGTTCCAGTTAGGAGTGAGCCTGAAGGAAGCTGGGAACTGCTTGAGGAATCTGGGACTATGAGCTCAGCCCAGGAGGGGTAAAGGCAGTCAATGGAGCACAAACGCAAATGTGACTCACCTCACTTCTGGAAAGAGCAACTGTCCTCAGGGTTATTATTATAAAACGGTGACCTGTGTTACTGTAGGATGCAGAAACCTGACATCATCCACAGAGTTCTCAATGACATACCCCGAGGGTCCTTTTTGATATCTCCACATTTACTTACCATGTGTGTTTTCATGAAAGTAAAATGTGGATGGCTCACAGAAACTGAATGAGTAGTTTGGTCTCTAACTAAACCAGTTGTAGCTCTAGCTTTAAATGTAAAAAATAAAAATGAATAGATTACCAATTCAAGAAATAATAGTTTTTTTGAGTTGTTATGGACTTTATGAGACTATCTGATCCTTTTACTATATTCACGTAGTTATCATTTTTAAGAGTGTGAGGCAGCTCAGTCAGTCCCACTGCTCATAACATGCCTATTAAATGCTATGCATTTTTTAACTTCTGCTTTGTAATAATATGGCTGAAAATGTAGCAAATACTAATAGTTATACAATCATGCATTTCTAGTCTTTCTTTCATTTTTTTCTTCATCTGCCCAATTCTTACTTCCAGCTCCTTCAAGGATGATGACTACTCTTAGTTCCTTAAGAATAATTCCAGAATTGTTATGAATGTAAAAGGAAACACAAATGAAGGTTATCCTCTACCTCACCTTTTAAAATAAATGATTGGGAGCAGTGGCTAATGCCTATAATCCCAGCACTTTGCAAGGCCAAAGCAGGTAGGTCACTTGAGCCCAGGAGTTTGAGATGAGCCTGGGCAACATGGCAAAAACTTGTCTACCAAAAATTCAAAAACTAGCCAAGTGTGGTGATGTACCTCTGTAGTCCCAACTACTCTGGAGGCTGAGGCAGGAGGATCATTTGAGCCCAGGAGTTCAAGGCTGCAATGAGCTGTGATTACACCACTGCACACCAGCCTGGGCAACAGGGAAATACTCTGTCTCAAAATAATAATAATAATAATGATAATAATAATAGTGAAATGATAATAATAGTGAAATAATAATAAATGATTGTATATGATACATGCTGCTCTCTGGCATCTTGTTTTATTCCTGTTAAAGTATATCTTGACGATACTTTCATATCTTTATATAGATACATTCCATCTTCTTAATTGCATATGATTTTATTGTTTAATCTGCCAAAATGTATTTAACATTTTAGGGTAGTCAAAATTGGCCATGTCAAACAGTGCTGCAAATGAATGTCTCCGCGCATATTATTTTGTGTGTGTGCCAGCATATTTGTTAGGTAAGTTCTCCAAAGGGAATATAGAGCATTATATACATTTAAAAGCATCACCTACAGTCTGAAGCACCTGTGTAAACACATAATTTCCAAGTGATTTTAGTTTCCCCAGGCCACATTAACTTTGAGTAGGTATAGTGATGGTAATCAATATCATTCTTTCTGATTCCACCCTTACTCAAAGGTGTGGAAGAAATAAAATCGTTTCCATATGGTTCATTATTAATTACTGATATGTTCTCTTAATTAACCATGTACCCTCTGTCACTTTCTCAGATATTACTGTATTTCCGGTTGCTATTGTAACATTTTGTCCCCTTCCCCTCATAATGGGAGCTATGACTTCATGCCACTCTCCTCTACTACTTCTGATATTATTATCCCATGTATTTTCATGCCACTTCTATGCTGCAACAGTGACAGAGTTATTTAATGCTATAATAGGAGCATTTCTTTTCACTTTCAGTTTATTCCATATGTCAGGTGACATAAATAATTTATTTTTCTTTCTCTTCATCTTCAATTTTCCAATAGTAAACAATGTATTAGGCATGCCTTCTATTATATTTTTTGACTCTTGAATGATGTCAGTGCTAGGCTTGGTTAACAGCCTAACTCCTCTATTACTTCTTCTGAATGAAGAAACACACACACACACACACACACACACACACACACACGCACAGAGTTTTATTATAATTTTCCTCTCAGCTATCTGTTTATTCTTCCTTTTAATATAGTTAATAACAGAGAGACTAAAAAAAATCCTACATATTTTAGCTTACAAAGCTTAGTAATTTATATATAATATTTGTGAAATAAATTATCCTTCTCAAATTATCTGTAATAATTGTAATATTGTTCTCATTGTAAAAGTTTTACATGATTATTTTCAAGAATTTCAAGAATATAATGATTCAACATTTTGTACTGTACCTAATGCTGGCATTTTAGAATACTTGCCTTGAAATAAGACCTTTAAAATATTTTATTTCTCAACCCTTGTTTTAAAACGTGATTCATTCTAATGACTAATAATTGATTTTATCATATTTCAAATAACTATAAAAGTGGATAGCAGTTTGTTCTACTGTTAATGAGCAGTTTGTCCATGCTTCAGAAAAGCAAATAAAAAGGAAATCATTTTATTTAAATCGTCGCTAGGTCAACACTCCTATATTGGAATTTCTTATTTAGAATTCATCCAGGACTGGAAGCACCTGATGCGCTGAAACTTTTCTGTTTCTCTGAACTATGTTTTAGATCTTGACTTCTTCTGGACGATAATAAAGAATAAGGGATTATAATAATTTCATAAAAAATATTTTCTTGCTTTGAACATCTTTAACAATTACGATTTATATACCTCTTGGCATTTACATGCTATCTTTATTGTTAACTATATTTTATGCATTAGACTTATCTCCATAATTAGACTCTCACTCCTAGGTATGACATAATCTTCACTGTATATGCCACATCTTCTAGTGAAGTGTCTCTCCAATAGTATAAGCTTAAAAATTGCTTGTTGAAGATGACTGTATGATGATGATAAGTTGTACTTATAAATAAGATAATTATGCCATGTATATAAAAGCACGTATTAGAGGAAGTTACAAAAAGCAATCAGCAAACAATTGTTTCACTGAATTTATCAAATATTTTTGCAAATATAACATGCAAGACATTCTAGGTCTCATTTTTCTTAAAATATAATGAACTACAAGCTGTCTATTATAACTTTAGCACTTTAGTTCTATTGTTTTCAGTAATGAAATAAAACAATACCATGCCATTGAAGTACATTTTTTGTCACCTTGAATAAACATAATGCTTTAATTTATAGTGCAAATTTCCCCAAAATATTTCACCAATAATCAGTCTTAACATTTCATACCATATGTCAAGTCATTTAAGGTATCACTTTATTTGAAATCAGTTTGGCTTTAAAAAGTGAAATCAATAATATGTTTTATCATATTATTTTCTGGCTCATAAAATTCTTCTATTACTTAAAAGCTGTATATGCATAAGAAAAAAATCTACTAATAGGTTATTACATATTTCAAAATCTACTTACCAAGTACTAAATATACAATGTAGTTTTCTATAAGTATAAATAATCAAAGATGCAGAAAGATTTTGGCCTTTAGGGGCACATCAGAACAAAAATAATTACTCATATTTATTAGTTACTAAGCGTCAGTGTTCTCATCTTTAAAATAGGAAAAATCCCACCTAACTCTCTAAGCATAAGGAATGGAAAGAATACATTTAAAATATGACACGTGTATATGGTAAACGTTACCTATACTATCACATTACAACTTGTGTTTTATAGATATTATGTGGTTCTATCTATGAGACACATAGATAGATAGTGCCAACAACTCCATAGAATAAATGTATCAGGGACGAGATAGCTTGCTATGGACCAGAATGAAATTTTTAAATGAGAATTCCTGAGTTTGAGCTTTGGTTGCGCTTACTTAACATTTTGGTGCTCTTATGTAAATCATTAAAGATAATTATAAGTTTCTGGTTAAGCAAAAATATTTTAATAGATATTAAGTAATGAAGGGTTTTGCCAGATCAACAGAGTCACTATGTTTGAAAACCTTTTAAAAGGCTGTAAAATATTATTTTATTATATATATGCATTTCTTAACAATATTTTTTATTAGATGAATTACTTATTCATTGTCTTCCCTCCTAATTGTGAGATTAAAGGGTGCATAAATCATACTATATCCCTATCTTATTATGATTTCTCCAAAATCATAATTTTTAATTCTATTTTTTGTTGTAAAAATATCCCCATTATTAGCACATCAACAAAATATCTGGGCATTTAAGCTAATTTTGAATAATTATAGAAACAAACTCTATATTCTACACAAAATATTTTAAAGAAAATATTTATGTGTTGTTTCTTGTTTGTTTAATTTAGAACTTAAAATTACTTGGATATTTAATGTGTTAGTTACTTTGTTTATTCTGCTAAAGCATATTACGGATAGAATTATAGATTCCTTTTATTATCACTGTGTTCTAAGAATGAACAATTGAAAAGTCAACTTTTGGTAGGAAGACTAAAAGTAATATTACACAAATATAAAATAACAAAATTGCACACTGAGAGGAAACTAAATTTTATGAAATAGTATAGCTGTTAAAAATAACGTAGGTAGGGAAAAA
>NW_016814946.1:70322-86180 GCF_001698545.2 Rhinopithecus bieti | reverse complement strand
TTTTTTTTTTTTTTGAAACAGTCTCTCTCTTTCACCAGGCTGGAGTGCAGTGGCGCCATCTCGGCTCATTGCAATCTCCGCCTCCCAGGTTCAAGCCATTCTCCTGCCTCAGCCTCCCAAGTAGCTGAAATTACAGGTACACACCACCACACCCAGATAATTTTTGTATTTTCAGTAGAGACGGGATTTCACCATGATGGCCAGATGGTCTTGCTCTCTTGACCTCGCTATCTAGCCACCTTGGCCTCCCAAAATGCTGGGATTACAGGCATGAGCCACGGAGCCCAGCCAAGAAAATGCTTTTCAGGGATGCATACTAAATTATGCAGAATTAAAGGGTTATCATGTGTCGAATTTACTTTTCAAAGGATCAGGGCAATATAAATCATTTTTTAAAAGCAAACGTTTTAAAAAGATGACATAGGCTCAGGCTAGATAATTGAAGTGTATCCTAGGTCAATCAATGTAAATCTTCTGAGTCCTATTGGGAGCTGTCAGTGGTATGTTTTCATAAAACATAATAAAGTTTTGGAGAAAATACTGTGGATATTTTCAAAAACAGAGAGAGAACAAAGACACCATCAGAGATCTGTCATGGCCTAAGGGAGGGTCATTTTTTAAAATGCCTTTCCAGAATCGATTTTAGCAGCAGACACCAGTGTGGGAGTCTTCTCACAAAAGCAGAGGAAACACTGTAATGGGAGAGAGTATGCTTGTCTTTTACAGCAAAACTGCCTGTGGCTACTCAACTTGCTATTATGTTTCAATCCTGCAGGAGAAGGAAGAGAAAGCTCAGAAGGCGGGTTGGACCTAAAAAGATCAAGTTAGGGAGAGGATCAAAATGAGTAGAGAGCGACATTATATTCCTTGAGGATGACATTTTTATCTATATGTGTAATCCACACATGGTCTTTTTATTCCATATTTTAACAATTTTATTTATCTATTCTAGACAATAGAAGAAGTATGCATTTTTGTTTTGTTTTGCAAAGACCCTGGGAGTGCTTCTAAATGTTAAACGATTTTTGTTACACATCTCAATGTTATTATTTTCATGATAAATAGTATGAATGGTGAGTAGCTATAATAAGAGCAATGCCATAATTTTCTACTAATACTAATAATATTATTTAATCTTTATATTCACACTAAGCACAAAGTAACAGTAAGTGCTTTACATACATTATGACTTTTAATCCTCAAAATAATGTCAGGAGGAAAGTAACCATGAAGTTGTATCAATTGTTCAAGATCACACCGCTTGCAAGTAAAGAGGCTTGGAAGAGCTCACACCTCCATGAAACAGTCTGATGACAATTTGTAACATCGTTATGAATAAAAACTTCCAAAATGTACTCACATATAGAGATTGATAGATTAATCAATCATTCTGGGCCACTTTCTAAAATGACTTTTTGATAATTCAGCACTCCTTTGACTTTAAAATATGTACATTTTTATGAATTAATGAATTTGCAAATTATATGAATACTTCTTTGGCTATTAGTAAGGAAAATACTGTTTGTCAGTAAGGAAACTATTTGCTAGGACCAAGTTGAATCCAATAATTCCTGGTTTGATTTCATTTATTCAGCAAATATTTATTAGGCACCTATTTTATCCTGGGTACCAGGCTTGGTGCCAAAAATGCCATGGTTAAGCAGACATAAATCCTTGACATCATGGAACTTTTACCCTAGTGAGGAAAACAGAATATATATAACACAAAATTGTATATTATACCATAAGATAATAAGAACTAGGAATAAAAGGTAAAGCAGCAAAATATAAAAGTGTTTTTCTTATGTTGAGTAAAACCTGAAACTCTTCAGTTTCCTCTCATCGTTCCTGGAATTTCTCTCTGGAGCAAAGTGGAGGGAAAAATAACTAATATTTATTTTAAATGATAGCCTTTCAGTTATAGTAAATCACTATCATATCCTACCAGAAAACTTTCCTACTCAAAATAAATAGATTCAAACTTATTTAAATGCACATAATGTGAAATTATTCTGTCTGTTCTTCCCTGGACTTGATCCATTCTATTAACCTCCCTCTGCAGTCAGGGCCAGAACTAAACACAGCCTTTAGATGTGGTTGGAGCAAGGCAGAGTCACCCTTTTCACTCTTTCTCTTTATATCCTATAGTTCTATATTTTATTACTAACAATGCAAACTCTAATTGATAAACTTGGGAATGAAAGTTAGATCTGACACTTATTTGCTGAATGATCTTGGGTAGGTTATTTATCTTCTTTCAATTAATTTTATTTGTCACTATACTATTTATAGTAATTTCTATCCATTGGTTTGTTGTTGAAGGTAAATGAAGTGAGTACATGAAGATAACTAGCCCCAGATGTGCATACAGTATGCACTTAATGTTTGTTTCTATCTGTCTTCCATGTTAAATTCAGAATCTAGCTAAACAGTCATGCTGTTGTCAAATCGAATTTATCCTCATCTGTAACTGTCCTCTTTGTTTAATTGATGCTAGAGTTTTTAAAAGAGGACTTAAAATTAGCTCTGTTAAACATGATTTGCTAACTTCTACCTAATTCTTCAAATTTCTCCATTTCTCAGAATCTCTATTTTGTAATTCAACATATTAAACATATTTAGTATTTCTTCTAGTTTCATAGCACCTACAATTTTGAAAAGATTGAGTCCAGTATTCTTACCCACATTAACAATGAAACTTTAGGATAATATAGGGGCAAGAATGAAACTACGTGACAAATCACTAGATATCTGCTTTATAGTTAATACAAATCCATAACACAGGGTTATGTGAGTATGAACTTTCAACCAATAATAAGCCTGCTCAGTTCCATATCATCAGTGAATATTTTCCCATCTGACCAACAGGAACACTAAAAGAGACCTTTGTAAATGCCTTACTGAAATGCAGATACATTAACTCGGTTTCTGTTCCCTGAGATGTAGGAAAATTCCAGTGATAAAGATTGTAGCACCTACTTAGGAAACAATCATGACATTCATAGTAATCTACTAAAATGGAAGTAGACTCAATTAGATATTAAAACGAGTCCTTATAACTGTGGAACTGAACATAATAAAAGTTTTAATGGTTACTGCTCAGAGTATTATTTCCTTTCAGAAAAGGTGGTCACATGAATATTTAGTGAAGGGAATCAGATTCGTGTCACTGATTTTCTATCAGACAAGAGAAAATTATTTAAGGAAAATCATTTTTGAAGTTGTAAATTTTCAAACCCCATACTGCCCCTTCCACACCTCTGCTATGTATGAAGAATACAGTAGAATCAACTAAATGACCACTTTTAATAAACCATAATTTCAAAATAATGATCTCAGATACTGGTGGCCATAAAGTAGTACTGTGGAAGTTATTTTTACAGGAATATATCTTATTAAAGGCATAGCTATGAGTTTCTTTCTAAAACACCAAACATCCTAAACTATCAACATTATGTTATTTACTATTGTCCTGTAGAAATTTTTATGTATGCAAATCTGTTTGACCAACTTTGGGTTAACCTGTATTAAGGGCTGGTTTCCACTACTGTGATGCTACTTAAAGTGTATGTTCCACTACTGTGATGCTACTTAAAGTGTATGTTGATAAATGATGAATTGATGGGTGCTGACGAGTTGATGGGTGCAGCACACCAACATGNAAAAAGTTTTCTAGAATTCATGATTAATGAATGATTTTAGTTCTTGGAATTAATCAAAACTTTATTGAACAGTAAAGTTTTACTAAAATTATGATGCCTTGTGCATCATGAATAAAGAACCATTTCAAATAAAATCAGTGAAAATAATTATTTCTTAGCTTTTTGGCTAAAGTCAAATGTAGACGACACTGATTAAAAATAATTGATAAATTATAATGCAATATAAAAGGTGGAACTGAAGATGATTATTAATATTACTACAAATACAAATAATACATTAATGGTCTTCATTGAAATAAAAAATAAGAATTGGACAATGAGGCATTTCAATGTCACATAAAACCTAGCAAATACGATAAAACGAGATCGGTGGCATTTCTGCTGATTCACTGAGTAACCTTACACAAACCAAATCACTTTTTGCTTAGCTTCCTAATAATTGAAAATATGATCACTGAAGCAGAGACACTCAAGTTCCTTTCAGTTAAAAGTGGTAACCAGTGACCAGTCCCAGTATTTCTGTGACGCTATCCAGCAAAGTGACAACTTTTATTCAAAGTGACCAACACTAATATGATAGAAATACATGTAACTGGGAAGGCATTTCATCAGATCACTATGCTTTAATATAAAATTCCATTAAAAGAACATCGAGTTAGCTTTATTATATTTATTCAGAAAACTTCTGGCTAATAATATTTTACCCCCTTTCACTGGAGCAATAGATACAAAAGGCTAAGTTTCCCCAGATCATTTTTCTCATTTGGGTGTTACATACGTTTCCAAGTATGAATTCAGGCATGAGTTCAATTGTGCTTTCCCATGAAATACCTTAAGAACCTGCTTAATATGCATCATCAAATGGCAGATTTCATCTAAAACAATCAAAATCCACATCACTGAAATTTTGAGAATGCTGATTACACAAAATCTTCAAAAATGTGGCTAATCCATGGCATCCAGCCCTCTATTATGATCTGTCCGATGACATAGTAGGTAAAGGTAGAGGGATATGTCTATTTCCAAAAAATGCCCACGGAGGAAAATTAAAATAGTTTTTCCTATTTTTACAAGAAAAATCATTATAAAACACTAGTAGTATCATGTTTGTCTTTAATTTCTTCAAATGTAAACAGTACATTGTTTGTAGGAATTAATCACAAATAAAACTAAAGAGCAACTTGATCATGTTTGTAGCCAGGAATTAGTCCAATAAAACAAAGAAAATTGGTTGATGAAAGAAAATAAAACATGGAGTGAACTGAAAATGAAGCACAAAATTATATAGGGCAAATATTTCCTTACATAATTAACTGTATGCCACATATAAGTACATATAAGACTATTCTAGATTTCTAAGTCCAACTATATTCAGATTTGTTCATAGTATATGTAGGTTGAGTGTAGGGAAGTTTATGAAATAAAAATTCCATAAAAGTAATTTGTTCCATACCTAGAAAAAATTATTGTTCAAACTTCAAGAGACATATTATGTAAGGTTACACTGCATCATTCTGTAGAGTATCTATGTAAAGGAGATGAAAAGATAATAATTTATGTAACTTGAATATTTGTCCCCACCCAAATCTCATATTCAGTTGTAATCCCCAAAGTTGGAGGTAGGGTCTTGTGGGAGGTTTTTGAATCATAGGAGTGGATCCCTCATGGATTGGTCTTACCTATATACTAGTGAGTTCTCACTAGATCTAGTCATTTTAAAGTGTATGGCAATTCCCTCCCCATTCTCTCCCTCTTTCTTGCTCCTGCTTTCACCATGTGAAGTGCCTCCTTCTATTTAACCTTCCCCCATGAGTAAAAGCTCCCTGAGGCCTCTCTAGAAGCAGATGTTGCCATGCCTCCTGTGTAACCTGTAGAACTGGCAACCAATTAAACCTCTTTTCTTATAAGTTATCCAGTCTCACATATTTCTTTATAGCAATGTTCAAAATAAACATGACCAAAACACACTGTTTTCAGTAATGCAGGGTAAGGAAGGTGATAAAGAAGTATTTATGAAAAATATTAGTATGTTCAAAAATTACAGCCTTTAGGTATGAATGATATTACTGGGACACAAAATAATATTTGAATGACGTCTAAAGTTTAAATAGTAATTTTGAGTTTGTCATTTTTCTAATTTTCATAATTACTTCAGTAATGTAAATGAATAAGAAAATACTTTTCAGGGGGTACATACTGAATTATGCAGAATTAAAAGGTTATCATGTGTCCAATTTACTTTTCAGAGAAATCAGGAATATATATATATATACTAGATTATATATTTTTTTTTTTTTTTTTTTTTTTTTTTTTTTTTTTTTTTTGAAACAGTCCTCTCTCTTTCACCAGGCTGGAGTGCAGTGGCGCCATCATCGGCTCATTGCAATCTCCGCTCCAGGTGCAAAGCATTCTCCTGCTCAGCCTCCCAACGTAGCTTGAAATTACAGGTACACAGCCCACACCCAGATAATTTTTTATTTTCAGAGAACGGGATTTCACCATGATGGCAGATGGTCTTGCCTCTCTTGACCTCGCTATCTAGCCACGTTGGCCTCCCAAAATGCTGGGGATTAGCAGCATGACCACGGAGCCCAGCAGAAAATGCTTTCAGGGATGCATCTAAATAGCAGAATTAAAGGGTTATCAGTGTGGTCGAATTTACTTTCAAAGTGATCAGGGCCAATATAAATCATTTTTAAAAGGCAACGTTTTAAAAAGATGACATAGGCTCAGGCTAGATAATTGAATGTATCCTAGGTCAATCAATGTAATCTTCTGAGTCCTATTGGGCTGTCAGTGTATGTTTTCCATAAAACATAATAAAAGTTTTGGGGAGAAAATACTGTGGCTATTTTCAATAAAACAGAGGAGAACAAAGACACCTCAGAGATCTGTCATGGCCTAAGGGAGGTCATTTTTTAAATGCCTTTCCGAGAATCGATTTTAGCCAGCAGACTCCAGTGTGGGAGTCTTCCCCAAAAGCAGAGGAAACACTGTAATGGGAGAGAGTATGCTTGTCCTTAAGCAAAACTGCCTGTGCTACTCAACTTGCTATATGGTTCAAATCCTGCATGGGTAGGAAAAAGAAGGAAGAGAAAAGCTCAGAAGGCGGTTGGCTAAAAAGATCAAGTTAGGAGAGGATCAACTAGTAGAGAGCGACATTACTATTCCTTCAACACGCCACATTTTTATCTATCATGTGAATCCACACATGGTCGTTTATTCCATATTTTTACAATTTTATTTATCTATTCTAGACATAGATAGAAGTATGCTTTTTGTTTTTGTTTGCAAGGACCCTGGGAGTTGCTTCTAAAGTTAAACGATTTTGTTACACATCTCAATTGTTATTATTTTCATGATAAATGTATGAATGGTGAGTAGCTATATAAGAGCAATGCCCATAATTTTCTACAATACTAATAACATTATTTAATCTTTATATTCACACTAAAGCACAAAGTAACAGCTAAGTGGCTTTAGCATACATTACACTTCACAAAATAACGTCAGGAGGAAAATAAACATGATGTTTGTATTCAATGTCAAGATCACACCGCTTGCAAGTCAAGAAGGCTTGGAAAGCTCACACCTCCACTGAAACAGTCTGATGACCATTTGTAACATCGTTAATGAATAAAAACCTCCAAAATGTACCACCTATAGAGATGATAGATAATCAATCATTCCTGGGCCACTTCTAAAATGACTTTTTGATAATCAGCATCCTTTGACGTTAAAATATGTAATTTTTATGAATTAATGAATTTGCAAATTATATAATACTCTTTGGCTATTAGTAAGAAAATACTGTTTGGTCAGTAAGGAAACTATTTGCTAGGACCAAGTTGAATCCCATAATTCCGGGGGGGCTGGTTTGATTCATTTAATCAGCAAATATTATTAGGCACTATATCCTGGGTACCAGGCTTGGCCAAAAATGCCATGGTTAAGCAGATCAGTAAATCCTGCCATCATGGAACTTTACCCTAGTGAGAGAAACAGAATAAATAACACAAATTGTATATTAAAACTAAGCACACACACACTAGGAATACAGGTAAAGCGCAAAATATAAAACTCGCTTTTCTTATGTTGAGTAGAAAACCTCACACCTTCCTCTCAATCGTTCCTGGATTTCTCTGGAGCAAAGTGGAGGAAAAATTAACTAATATTTATCTTTAAATGATAGCCTTTCAGTTACTCACAACACATCATATCCTACAGAAACACTCACACACACACTCCAAACTTATTTAAATGCACTAATGTCACTTATCTCTTTCTTCTCGGACTGTCATTCTATTAACCTCCCTCTGCAGTCAGGGCCGAACTAAACCAGCCTTTAGGATGTGTTCGCGCAACACGGCAGAGTCACCTTTTTCACGTCTTTCTCTTTTATCCTCACACGTTCATATTTTATTACTAACAAGCAACTCTAATTGCATAAACTGGGAAGAAAGTTAGATCTACCACTTATTTGGCTAGAAGATCTTGGGTAGGTTAATTTATCTTCTTTCAATTAATTTTATTTTCCTATACTATTATAGGCTAATTTCTATCATTGGTTTGTTGTTGAAGGTAAATGAAGTGAGTACATGAGTAACTAGCCCCAGATGTGCCTACAGAGCCTAATGTTTGTTTCTATCTTCTTCCATGTTAAATTCAGAATCTGCTAAACCAGTCATGCTGTTGTCAAATCGAATTTATCCTCATCTGTAACTGTCTCTTTGTTTAATTGAATGCTAGAGTTTTTAAAAGAGGACTTAAAATTAAGCTCTGTTAACCATGATTTGCTAACTTCTACCCTAATTCCTTCAAAATTTCTCCATTTCTCAGAATCTCTTTTTGTAATTCAACATATTAAACATATTTATATTTCTTTCTAGTTCATGAGCATCAATTTTTGAAAAGATTGAGTCCGTATTCTTACCCACATTAACAATGAAACTTTAGGATAATATAGTGGGCAAAAATCGAACTACGTGACAAACACTAGTAATTCTGCTTGTATAGTTATACAAATCCATAACTCAGGGTTTTATGTGAGTATGAACTTCAAGCCAATAATAAGCCTGCTCAGTTCCCATATCATCCGTGAATATTTCCATCTGACCAACAGGAACACTAAACGAAGACCTTTTAAATGTCTTACTGAATGCAGATACATTACTCGGTTCTGTCCCTGAGATGTAGGAAAATTCCAGTGATAAGATTGTTAGCACCGTACTTAGAAACATCATGCATTCATAGTATCTACTAAAATGGAGTAAGACTCCATTAGATATTAAAACGAGTCCGTTATAACTGGGAACTGAAC
The DNA here is from genome assembly GCF_001698545.2 of Rhinopithecus bieti. Taxonomy (NCBI): domain Eukaryota; kingdom Metazoa; phylum Chordata; class Mammalia; order Primates; family Cercopithecidae; genus Rhinopithecus; species Rhinopithecus bieti. Next base: position 77,198 of record NW_016814946.1, on the reverse strand, counting down.
ATAATAAAGTTTAATGGTTACTGCTCCGAGTCAATATGTCCTTTCAGAAAAGGTGGTCCACATGAATATTTGTGAAGGGAATCAGATCGTGTCACTGATTTCTACAGACAGAGAAAAATTATTTAAGGAAATCATTTTTTGATAGTTGTAAAGGTTTCAACCCCATTACTGCCCCTTCCACACCTCTTGCTATGTATGAAGATACAGTAAAGAATCAACTAAATACACTTTTAATACACATAATTTCAAAATAATGATCTCAGATACTGGTGGCCATAAAGAGTACTGTGGGGAAGTTATTTTTACAGGAAATATATCTTTATTACAGGCATAGCTATGATTTCTTTCTAAAACACCAAACATGCCTAAATCTAATCCACATTATGTTATTTCATTGTCCTGTAGAAATTTTTATGTATGCAAATCTGTTTGACCAACTTTGGGTTAGACCTGTATTAAGGGGCTGGTTTCACTACTGTGAATGCCAAAACACTTAAAGTGTATGTTTCCACTACTGTGATGCACTAAATTATGTTGATAAATGATGAATTGATTGGGTGCTGACGAGTTGATGGGTGGCACAGCACCAACAATGCAATAGAGTTACATATGTAACAAACCTGGCACATTAGCACATGTAGCTAGAACTTAAAGTATATATATATATAATATATATATATTATATAATATATATAGTCTTTTAAACAAACAAAACAAACAAAAAAAACATTCTTCAGGCCAGTGTGCATTCACGGCTGTGTACACTCAATGACAAGTAATTCCTACAACATTCTGTTTTTTCACTTTAGTACAATATTTAATGAATTACATGAAATAAATCCACACTTATTGTAAAATACCAACTGTTGTGTTAGATGATTTGCCAACTGTGGGGACAAGGTAAATGGTGTTCTGAAGGCACATTTTAAAGAGTTAAAGCTAAGTTATGATGTCCAGTAAGGTGAGGGGTACTAAATGCATTTCAACTTACGATATTTTCAGTTTATGCGAGATATCAGGGCTATAACTCAGCTGTACAGTCAAGAAGCATCTGTAACATATGTATAGAAAACACTATAGAAATATAAAACTATAGAGTTAAAAAAAAAAAAAAAAAGTGTATGTTGAAAGGCGTTGTAAACTCCCAAAGAGAATGTGGTATGTAACATTTCCACATTTCATTGACCACAAAATCTTTTTTAAAAAAAATTCATAGCACTTATTAACATTTCCCAATTGTATATTTATAGTAGTCATTGTGATTAGATACTATTATTTATCAACAAAAAATTGTAACAGGGTTCAACTCTGATATTAGGACTAAGGGTCAGGTCTATTTCACATACACACACAAACACAATCATAGAAGACAAGGATTCAGGAATTGATTAAATGGTATTGTGAGAAATGAATGCCATGGAAGTAGTGAATTTTCAATATTTAGTGCTCATTACTACAATAGTATAACCTAGAATTTCTTAGTAGGAACCAGTCTCAAAAAACAATGCTGAATTCCTGTGATAAAAGATGAGAGTCCTAGAGCCAGGGTGGTTAATGCTAAAAATAGCCATTGTGTGGCATGATGATGTAGACTGTACTTTCACCCTTCCTCGGGGTGAGGAATTACATTAACCTTCAGAAGATCTAGTCATGGCAAGGTGTAGAAGGCAGCAGGAAGGTAAATGAGGTGGTGGCTCACTAGAGAGAGATCCAGGAATACTACTGTAACCATGGTATTGGGAATACTATTGTGACTTCAGGAAAATACTTCAACTGTGTGCAAAATATTATGAGTATATAGCTTAGCCAGATAATTCAAAGCTTTTCCTGATTTTAAAACAGCCAATGACCTAAAAGGTTAAAACCCTCCACTTACATAAAATTGTCTTTCTCTTTCTTCTAACAGCAATATCAACGACTGCCCTTGGCAAAATGATTTCAGAGAAAAATTGATCTCTTTTAGAGTTCTCCAGCAGAAGATAAGCAAACAATCTTTTAAAGCAACAGGCAGTGCCGGTAGGAAATGTAAAATATTATGTCCAATAACGGTAACAAAAATTTTAGAAATCAAACAAAATGTTGGAAGATTTGTAGTCTTATTTTATTCTATTTTGTTATTTAGCATTTGTTTTACAGTAATAAATGTATCTCTGAAATCCAACTAGACTTGGAGGGGAATGAGGAAAATATGGAACCCAAAGATCTTTGATTCTTTATATGTTTGAACTTTAGCTAATTTGGCTGGCAAAGGAAAAATGCTAAATTTTTTAGTTAGGGAAGGGAATTTTTATTTCTACAACAGACTTTAAAACAGATAACAAGAGATTTTAGGAAGGTCCCTTCTACATTGAGAAAGTCCTTTAAATAGGTAATCTATCATCTCCTTGTTCTAGCAATGACTTCTGAATTATTATTAAGACATTATCCACCAGAGGTAGCTTTCCAGAGCCACTTATACATCCTTCCTCCCTTGTCTCCATCAAGTACATTCTTACTCATGTTCCTGCTCCTGGGTACAGTTACCACTGCACAGCATAGTCTCCCATCTGTCCACGTCAAATACTCTAGACAACTAGGAAAGATCAAGGGAAGTCATCCTCAAGAAATATCCCTCTCGGTTGGTCATTAAGGGGCATGTTGGAAAGCAAAATCAGGGCTTATAAAAACAGACTTTCCAGAGCACCTCACATTCTCCTCACAACATGCTGACTCTTATTTTATGCATAGATGCCTTTTTATTATTTTGGTTTTCAAAGCATCTCCTAAACATGATAAAAGTACATGAAATAATTTAGTCATGTAAAGAAGAAGAAAATATCAGAATTTACCACTTTGAAATTTGTCTAGATAACAACTCCAAATCTTTTTTTTTCTTTGCATTCTCTGTATTTCTAGAGTTGAGATGTTCTTAAAACCATGGGAAATTACTTACTTTTTGAGTAATTGTGTTACATGAATTACATTAGCATAACTGAAATCAGATGAAATCAACAGATAATTCTATTAATGGATTAAACAGCTTTGGACCAGCAATAGTGTACTTTTAATTTGATATATTTAACCAAAAATGTCTTTTCTGTTAGGTTTTGTTCAGCACATTACATATGCAATCAAGAAACAGAGTAAACACAGATATGTATTATACATTTCACATTATCATCAATACCAAATTAATGACTGATATACAGAATGTGAATCATTTTTTCTGTCAAATTTCTAAACATGAGACTGTATCTCAAGTTAATCAGTTTTCTAACCCTCATGGCATTGCCTGTTTTTCCTCTCTTGTCCCTAGAAAGTAAAAATATTTTGTATTAATTGCAAATTACTCAATAAATAAGTATCATGAGGCCAGAAGTTTGTTTTTAATCCATATTGTCTTGGAATAATTTTAATAAATATCTTATTCAGAAACAATACATATGTCTTTATCAAATATTGCTAAATGAGTTTTAATTTCTAAAATTTCCTTAATTTAATCATAAATATATTCTGTTTTTCATATTTTTTGATGTTACAACTTTATTTTCTCCATAAAAGATTTTTTTATTTTTCCTGCTGACAATGTTGTATGTACAATGCTACTTATTAAAATTAATTGCTATTTATTTCCATAATATGTCTTTGTCATTACTGTGCTACTACTGGAAATGGAGAATGTTGACCGCATATTTTTTAAGAGCCACACACTAGGACTTTTAAATTAATAGCACATCCTAGTTTTCCTTTAAGTAATCTACTGTAGAATATACATGGTACATATCACTTTAATGATCAAATTAGCAACGCCCTCAGCATGAATAAACTGAGAGTGAATATACAGTATGCATTCCTGATAAAATCTAGCTCATAGGTCTGAAGGGAATCATGATAAAGTAGCAAAATAATAGATGTGTCTCCTAATTAGCTTTAAACTTTTTAAAAATGACAACAAAAAGATATAGGCATTACCATTCTGAATACAATATTACTACATTGTAGAGTTTTAACTGGAGGGTGTCATTGAGCAGAATATCATACAAAATACTGAAAAATAAAAGTGAATTTTAATTGTCAAATCACAAAGCAATCCTTTCATTATCTGCGGTGAGGAGATGACATTTCACAAAGGGCATATTTTTTTTTTTCTATTGGAGGACTTATTTCAAGGGCAAATGAGCTGTGTATTTCATATATATAGACACATACACACATATATAATATATATATATATTTCTTCACAACAAAAGTTAAGTATTTTCTATATTTAACTCCAAATAACTTAATTATTTCATAATTGAAAACAATACATGAAAAGTAGAACTACAAAGGTATATTACAAATGTACAAAAATAGGACACAAATGTTTATGTATTCTAACCTATTTATTTTTTAAACAAATGTATAGAAACCTAATAATTCATGAATTCTACCGTAAAATGCCTAAAATTTAAATTTAGAATAAACTATATTATTTGGTTTTGAAAATGCAGCTGAAAATTTCTGTAGCAAAGAGCTGTTTCATGAATTCCATTCCTGTTCTAAAGATAGCACATCTTGACATGAGAGTTTTCATAGCATTAACATGGTTGTAGGAAAAAAAAGTGGCTTGATTTCCTTACCTTAGACTATATAAGCATGAATCAATTTTTAATAATGTTTTATAAATTCCAGGTGATATTCTGTGTTGCCACAATTAAAATATCTAATGCGAAATTGACTAAATTTTAAAATGTTTTTGAAAATAGCAAATAACACTAACAACAGAATACTGACAATTTGTAGAAACTCCTCAACATCAATTCAGTCATATGGTCATGTCTAGAAATGAGCAAAATTTTGAATTTTATCTAAATTTTTAATTATATGCAAATTATAATAAAGGATAGCTTGAATAGGTGTATCTTAAATGTTTATGAAAATAAATGAAATTATAAATATCAACATTTATAGCAGGAAAGTTAATGCAGCTGTTTTATAACACTGGATACTCTAAAATACATTTGACTTGTTCCATTTTTATCAGCAGATATATTTTTATATTTTTAAAAAACAAATTATGTTAATCACCTGACATTTCCCAGTACATAGGGAACCATCAGTAAATATGAGAAGCCCATGGTGTATATTGGTGATGCAATCTATCCTTTCTGATGCAGCTCCATAAACATTCTCCTTTAGACTGCTTCCAAGGCCATAATGGAACACCTAGAATGCATCATGAATCTTTACGGACAATATCATCTGAAAATTCAAGCGTTTTTCCATTGCTTCAGAGAATGAAAACTACGTAACACTTATTATCTTGAAATATCTTCTTGTTTATCAGAAGTTTTACTAATTCACCAAGTAAAATATTTATATAGCTCCCAAATATTCGTATGTCTCATATATATATTATATTATATATTATAATAAATAATATAATATATGAGACATATATTATATAATACATATTATATTATGTAATATAATATGTATTATAATATATTTATATATTCCCACATACACGCAGGTACACTTCTTTCCTCTGTTAGTATATATGGCATTATCTACATATTCTGATTCACAGAATGTAGGCACATGCTTTTAAAACTGTACTCCACATAAAGCCCCACGTAAAGGGCTCTTATGACTGAGGGAAAAGTTAGACTACTTTGTCTGAAGTGCTCTTCTATGCATTGAAAATACAGCAGTAAACAAAAGAAACAAAAATCACCAAAAGTCTTAGTAGAGTTACATTCTAGTTGAGACTTGATAGCCACTTCACACACAGACACACACACCCACACATACACACACACACACACACACACAGCCAAATTAAAATATTTCTTTATTCTTCATACGTACTTCACTCACACGTCAGCCAAACTAGAATATATCCTTATTCTCCTGTTTTTTAATGCTTAAGATATTTTCATTAAGAAAGGTTTTGGGAGAGTCGCGCCCAAGATGGCCGAATAGGAACAGCTCCAGCCTCCAGCTCCCAGCGTGAGTGACACAGAAGATGAGTGATTTCTGCATTTTCAACTGAGGTACTGGGATCATCTGACTGGGGCGTGTGGGACAGTTGGTACTGGTCCACAGGTGCGGACCAGCGAGAGCTGAAGCAGGGCCAGGCATCGCCTCATCTGGGAAGCACAAGGGGGAAGGGAATTCCTTTTCCTAGCCAAAGGAAATGGAGACACACAACACCTGGACAATCGGGTAACTCCCACCCTAATACTGCACTTTACCAAGGGTCTTAGCAAAGGGCACACCAGAAGATTATATCCCACACCTGGCCTGGAGGGCCCCGCGCCCATGGAGCCTCCCTCATTGCTAGCACAGCAGTCTGAGATCTAACCGCAAGGTGGCAGCGAGGTTAGGGGAGGGGCACCCGCCATTCCTGAGGCTTAAGTAGGTAAACAAAGCCACTGGGAAGCTCGAATTGGGTGGAGCCCACCACAACTCCAGGTAGCCTGCCTGCCTCTGTAAACTCCACCTCTGAGGACAGGGCATAGCTAAACAAAAAGCAGCAGAAACCTCGGCAGAGGTAAATGTCCCTCTCTGACAGCTTTGAAGAGAGCAGTGGATCTCCCAAAATGGAGGTTGAGATCTGAGAACGGACAGACTCCTGCTCAAGTGGGTCCCTGACCCCTGAGTAGCCTAACTGGGAGACATCCCCCACTAGGGGCAGACCGACACCCCATATGGTGGGGTACACTGCTGAGACGAAGCTTCCAGAGCAAGAATCAGACAGCAATACTCGCTGTTCAGCAATATTCTATCTTCTGCAGCCTCCGCTGCTAATACCCAGGTAAACAGGGTCTGGAGTGGATCTCAAGCAAACTCCAACAGACCTGTAGCTGAGGGTCCTAACTGTTAGAAGGAAAACTAACAAACAGAAAGGAC
>NW_016814946.1:66908-70275 GCF_001698545.2 Rhinopithecus bieti | reverse complement strand
ACCATCAGAGTGAACAGGCAACCTACAGAATGGGAGAAAATTTTTGCAATCTACTCATCTGACAAAGGGCTAATATCCAGAACCTATAAAGAACTCAATCAAATTTACAAGAAAAAACAAACAACCCCATCAAAAAGTGGGCAAAGGATATGAACAGACACTTGTCAAAAGAAGACATTCATACAGCCAACAGACACACGAAAAAATGCTCATCATCACTCGCCATCAGAGAAATGCAAATCAAAACGACAATGAGAGACCATCTCACACCAGTTAGAATAGCAATCATTAAAAAAATCAGGAAACAACAGGTGCTGGAGAGGATGTGGAGAATTAGGAACACCTTTACACTGTTGATGGGACTGTAAACTAGTTCAACCATTGTGGAAGACAGTGTGGCAATTTCTCAAGGATCTAGAACTAGAAATACCATTTGACCCAGCTGTCCCATTACTGGGGATATACCCAAAGGATTATAAATCGTGCTGCTATAAAGACACATGCACACGTATGTTTATTGTGGCACTATTCACAATAGCAAAGCCTTGGAATCAACCCAAATATCCATCAGTGACAGACTGGATTAAGGAAATGTGGCACATATACACCATGGAATACTATGCAACCATAAAAAATGATGAGTTTGTGTCCTTTGTAGGGACATGGATGCAGCTGGAAACCATCATTATCAGCAAACTATCACAAGAACAGACAACCAAATCCTGCATGTTCTCACTCCTAGGTGGGAATTGAACAATGAGATCCCTTGGATACAGGAAGGGGAACATCACACACCAGGTCCTATTGTGGGGAGGGGAGAGGGGGAGGGATAGCATTAGGAGATATACCTATAAAATATATATTTGAACACTAGAAAACTCATATTGAAAACAAAAGTAATTATAAAATAAGGGTCATCCCTTTCTAAATGTGAAAGTGAATTTATTATAGAATACATATTCTAATTCCTCACAAATGCATACAATCAATAATTAATTCTATTAACTTTATTTCTTAATAATATGCTTTTAATTTCCAATAGCACATACCCATATTAATGCAAACCTTAAGTGCAAATTTACACCATACACCTACATTTTTCAACTATTCTTTTAAATTAAAATCACAAATATAATATATAAAGTATTGAACAAGAACAAAAAGACATTAATCAGGCTTACTGACAGCAAAATGCAAGACATTCAGAAAGCACACTATAGTCTTGGTTCTAAACTTTCTTTCCTCCTCGCTAACTGAACTCTGCTGTTGCTATGCAGCTATCCAACCAGCACACCCTGGCTTTCTTTTGTATGGGTGCTATGCTGTTGCCATGGATATAGCTATATCTACATTTTTTTCAGCTCCTCTTTAAAAATACAGTATTTTCTACCACCTCAAGAGAACATATAATTTTATGGACTCAATTCAGTCATTTAATGTAATAAAAATTTTACTAAATTTCAAATCTTTAATATCATTTCAATCTCAGTGTAACTATAAATATATTCAAAACTCTAACATGTGAAGATATCTACTATGTTTTTAACACTAATGGAATGCTCACTGACATACAGCAATTACATAAAGCCAGAAATCCATTTTTAAAAATCCTATTTCCACTTAGGAGAAAAAATCATAAAATACTTGCAAAAATAGTAATAAATCAATATGTCGTCTGTAGACATCTGAGCTTCATTGTCTTTATCATTTCCTGTGGATGACTAAGTATGAAATTAAGTGGGATGCTAAATAATCATTGCCAAAATTAAAACCACAGGGTAGATGTAAGACCACAAGCACAAGAGAAAATGAATCTTTACACCAGCTGACAAATGAGCCAGAGTTCAGTTCAGATTTCAAAGTCAATTCACTGATATTCCACCATCAAATTTTAACACATTGAAATTAACTCCACAGTACTTCCATATGGTGATGGTTAATTCCTTGCAAAGAATGCATTAGAAAAGAGAAACTTTCACATTGTGGTGAAAAGGCGTGCTGCCTAAATGAATTAACTGATGTGGAGATGGAATTGAGCAAGTGACATTAGTAGGGTCCCAGAGTCTTTTAGATTATTGGCATTGCTGGAAAAAAAAAATCAATTATTTTATATGACCATAGAGTTCACACACAAATATCACTCAGTTGCTAGTCTATCTTCAAGGGATCAGGAAGAAATTTGTCATCATTTAGTGAAATTACAAGTACTAGGAAAAACACCCAAAGCACAGGGGCAGCCTACTTTTCCACACATGTACAGTGTATACTAGAAGTGATTGAGGTAATGTAGAAGTTTAGTTAAGAACGTAGATTTTGGGACCAGACTGCCAACTTCAGATCTTGGTTCAGTCACTCTGTTACCTGGCAATCTTAGCTGAGTTTATTAATTGATTCATATCTCTGTTTTCTCATCTCTATATGGACGTAATAATAGTTACCAATTTCATTAGATTATGATAATTAAAGCACATTACACATATAAAGCACTGAAAATAATGTGTGGCATCTACTATATTTCAAAGAGGCTTAAGATTGCATGACACATTAGAGACACTAACAGGTTAATATTGGAAAAATAATATTAGAGGGAAAAGGGACTTTTTGCTTAAAAACTTCTATTTCTGATATTGCAAAGTATATTATTTAGTAATTATTGAGGGCTTACGGAGTAGATATAGTATTATATCTATCATATTGGTTATAAAATTAGTCAAATTTACAATTAAGACAAACTAATTTTTAGAGAAGCAAAATTGTACCCTGAAGAGTGAACTAACTCTGTTAGCCAGAAGTAACTACATCATATGACTCCATGCTTTAATCCATTTAACAAATTTGATAATCTGAAAGACAAAACAAAAATGAATTTCAGCCAAGAACTAATTTGCATTAATTCATAAGTATACATAATTTTTTCCAGAAATACTTAAGGCAGCTAACAAATATATATGCAACATAAGTCAACAAAATATACTTAAAATACATACAAAATGAGACAAAATGGAGCCAAATCAAATATGTAGAGGTGGAGTTGGGGGAGGAAAGAAATTTTATATTACAAATACCTGATATCATTTAATCTCCACAAAAGATCTGTGTTACAAATTTCACAGATAACAACCTGAGGATCAACAAAGCTAAAGAACTTTTTTTTTAAGAGCTGGTAAACAATGTCTTCAAAATAAATATTCTAAGGAAGCAGAGGAATTTTTTTCCATTTGGAATAGAAATGGTATATTTCAAGTAGATGTACTGTTTCTCCCAAATGATAAAATCTTTCAATTATGTCATTAGAAAAAACAAATCAACACACACAAGGACCTACCATATCTAAAACAAAGGGCTAAGTGATACCAAAAAAAAAAAA